>NC_082397.1:734603-852103 GCF_031168955.1 Gadus macrocephalus
TGCTTCCTTTGTTTTTTGAAAACTTGGTGAAATGCTAATTCTGTCTAATAGAGTGCTGGGCGGATATAAAGTCTGAGTATTCCTCAAGATTAGAGCAGAAAAGGCAAGGAAAGGCAAGGCAACTTTATTTATATAGTACTGTTCATACACAAGGCAGACTCAAAGTGCTTCACATATAATAATAATAATAATAATAATACATTTAATTTAGAGGCGCCTTTCAAGACACCCAAGGTCACCTTACAGACCTTATAAACAATATCATACAATAAAATATAATAATAAATAAGTAAAATAAATCATATGCAAAGAAATTAGTAAAATAGAAAGTTAAAAAGGCATTTTAGTAATAAAATAGAAAATAAAGGCAAAGTTAAAAAGCTTTTTAGAAAGTGCAATGTATTTAAGATTTAGCAGAAAGCTAAAGCAAACATAAAAGTCTTCAGTCTTGTTTTAAAGGTGCTCAGAGTTGGGGCAAGTCTTAAATCCTCAGGGAGTTTATTCCAGCTATTTGTTGCATAGTAACTAAATCCTGCTTTCCCATGTTTTATGTTTACTCTGGGGATAATTAACAGATTGGTCTCAGAAGATCTTAGTGGTCGAGAAGGCTTATGTAGTGGAAGGCATATCAGTTAAATATTTTGGGCCTAAACCATGAAGTGATTTATAGATTAGCAACATGACTTTAAAATCAATTCTCTGACCTACAGGAAGCCAATGTAATGATTGAAGAATTGGTGTAATATCTTCAAATTCTTTTGGTCTTTGTTAGAACTCTAGCAGCAGCATTCTGAACAAGCTGAAGCTTCCCTAGAGTTTGTTTTGGGAGACCTGCAAGGAGACCATTGCAGTAATCAAGCTTACTAGTGATAAAGGCATGTACAAGTGTTTGTAAGTCTTCGGGGGACATGAGCCCTCTAAGTCTTGCTACATTTTTGAGATTTGATGTGAAATGTAAATCTGAATCCATGATAACCCCTAGATTTCTGCCTTTGATTGAGGTTTTCAGGGCCAGAGAGTGAAGGTGTTGGGTTACTTTAAGCCTTTCCGTTTTAGAACCAAATACAATTATCTCTGTTTTGTCTGTCATTCTTTTGGATTCACTTTTCACGCAGAGATGAGTGAAAGCCCTAAAACATCTTAATTTGGAGAAGCCTGAATGGTTCATTGATTCTACCCTTACTACATTGACAAAACCAGTCAACCTCATCTGCTTCCATTGTTTTGGAAAACTTGGTGCATTGCTAATTTTGTCTGATGGAGCGCTGGGCGGATATAAGATTAAAGCAGACAAGAAATAATAAGAGTGTTGTTCAGAACGCTGTCTGATTTTATTTCATGGGTTCCCAACCAGTGGCTCGGGGCCCCAGGTGGGCTCCTGCCGGGCTACAGGGTCAGGGCTGGAGATGGCGGACTTGTGAGAGAAAGATATAGGTTGATACAATTTGCAGAAAGTAAAAAAAAATGTAATGTTTGAATGATCACATTAAGGTCCTGTATGTAAAGATAGACCTTTTAATGAATAATAGCCATGAGTGAATAACTGCAAATAAACTAGAAAATGCATTTCCTGCAGAAAATACGTTGAGTGCTGTAGTGTAAAGTGAGTTTGAAAATATGTTTCAGTGAAGCCACATAGTTTACAACATAAAGAAATGTTGAATGCCTTAAATCAAGGGAGATATATTGGAAAAGAGTTCCAGAGTCTAAATGCAGTAAATAATGTCAACATGCACACCATTTAAAAAATGTAAAATGGTTGTAAACAAATAAAGTGTAGGAGTTAAACAAATAGCTAAAGTGATCAAGTTTGAATACATTTGAGATAAAATATGGAATAGCTCAGCTGTTCTGATAGTTTGAAATGGTTGAATCAAGTGTGTGTGTGTGTGTGTGTGTGTGTGTGTGTGTGTGTGTGTGTGTGTGTGTGTGTGTGTGTGTGTGTGTGTGTGTGTGTGTGTGTGTGTGTGAGTGTGTGTGTGTATGTTTGTGATCACTTCACCAGGAAAAGTGTTATTTACGTTATCCTTTCACATCTAGTTAATCCAGATAAGCTCAAAAAAAGCCTTGTACTGTTGGACTCCTTGGATTCTCAGCTTTCATACGACATATTGTTTGTTTAGATATCATGACTTGAAAATATAGGTTTCAACATTAGCATTCAGCCTCTCCCGAAAGTACACAGATATATATGAAGCACCTAGTCTGAAAATATGGACCAAGTTGCAAAGTCTGAAGTAGTTGAAGTGTCGTAGAATGGGTTGACGGCTCTGCCGTCCTCCTATTGACTTCCATTGTAAAAAAATATATTTTAGATGTATGATATCTAAAAAGTTTCAAATATTTTTCAATGTTAGATAGTATTGCATGATTCTAAGCTTAATATGAAAGTTTTACAAGTTGAATCAAGTCTCTCGGTGAACGATGTTGGAAGGTGTAGGGTTCCAGAATATGTAGAGCAAAGAAAGAAAGAATGAAAGGAAGAAAGAAGCAAGCCTAAGGATAACAATAGGTGAGCGCTGCTTGTCGCACTTAACCACTGAGTGAACTACTATTAATCACTTAGTTAACTTCTATCTATCACCTAGTGAACTACTACTAACCACTTGCTGAACTACGTCTGATCCCTTAGTGAACTACCACGAACCACTTCGTGAACTACTATTTATCACTTAGTTAACTTCTACCTATGACTTAGTGAACTACTACTAATGACTTAGTGAATGACTACTGATCCCTGAGTTCGGTGCACTGGGCATACGTTCACTGAGACATCGGTATTGGGAGAAGCTGTAGGGAGGTGGGTCTCTGCGCAAAGAAGATGGTACAAATAAACATGACACCTTAAATGATTATGATGATATGTAAGCATTCACCTAATTTATTAATACATTTTAAACGTACACAATCTAATGACAGAAAACACTTTAGCATTTCTGATTTCCGACATTCTAAATCCGTACATAATTGGGTTGAATAGTGGCTGGCCGATCAGAAAGTAAAAGGATAAAAATATACGCAGAAGATTTAAAGCACCAGTTGTATTGAATCTACTTTGCAGCGTCTCAAAACAACAGCCGAAGGTGAAGTTGATCAGGGAGGCGATGTGGGGGCTGCAGGTTCTGACTGCTTTCTGCCTGGTCTCTTTGGAACTGGAAAGACACACTCTGAGGATCTTGGCGTAGGAGAACAGGATGGGGATGAGGGGAACCAGGATAGTCAGGGTTCCTGAGATGAACCCATAGATATTATTAAGGCTTGTTTCAGTACACGCCAGTTTGACCACATAGTAGTTATGACAGGACAGCCGGTCAATGACGTTCCCACACAGCGTTAAACGGAGATTCAGAGAAAGAGTAATTAAGAACTTGATAAGAGAGTACAGCCATATGAGAGTGATGAACAGAGCCACCTTGTTAGAGGTCAGCCGAGCCTTATAATGCAGAGGACAGCAGATAGCAAGGTACCTATCATAGGACATCACAGCCAGGTTACAAAACTCCACAGATGCATACGTGTACAAGCAGTAGATCTGAAGGAAACACATGGATCTAGATATGGTGTGAGTGTCTGAGGTGATCTGCAGCAGGAGGAATGGAAATAGACCAGCACTACCATACAGCTGATTAACCAACAGGCTACACAGAAACACATACATAGGCTCATGTAGGCTCCTCTTCATACAAATAGTTACAATGAGCAAAGCATTCGCAAACACAATCACAATGTACAGCATCAAAACAATCACAAAATATAAGTACTTCAGATAGCCCATGTCCAGGTAGGCAGTCAGTATGAAATATGGAAACTGGCTTGAATTGACCATGATACCTTTCACTCTCAGAAGAAGTTCATCACAGGAAATTGGTCTTTGTTCCTGTTTTAGGATTATTATCGTGTGGTCTTTCAGAAGAATATCCCTGCATGAATTAGACTAGAATTCAGACTTAAAATAAGACTCATATCTGATCTTGGACATCGGAAGACACTTTCCATGTGAACATTTAGTGTTATCCCCACACCTGACTGCCACACACTTACCACTCCCTCTCTGAGCCTAGAACATGACCTCACATCTTTAAAACAGTTTCAAATGACAGAGGGAAGATGTAGCAGACATTGTGGCCTCTGGTCTCACCAGAACCTCCAGTCCGTCAGACTGAGCTAAGGCTCTCCTCTGCTCCTATAAAGCTTCTCTCAGCCCCAGGAACCATGGGAGAAGGACCCCTGCTCTGGTCAGCAGGGACCATCACATAGAGAGGCTCCATCCTGCCCAATAGGAGAGCAGCCCGCCCGTCGGGAAAACGGTGCTGAAGTCTGCTCTGATTGTCGTGTAATGCTTAAGACCCCCGTAGAGTCTGGGGGGCAGAGATGTTTTCAAAGCAGTTTGATATCAGGCAGAAAATGACTCGGATACCTGGATTCAAATGTTGACGTTCATACATAAATAATCCATTGTTTTCGTGCTTGTTGTTTAATTATCTTAAATTGCTGCTTAACTGTTGACCAGAGCAGCAAGTCCTATTCCCTAAACCTATGAAAACGCATGCTTGACTACAGTTATCTTTAAAGCAAAAGTCCAACCTTTGGGGAAATAAGGTTATTTTCTATAGTCCAATGAGAAGCGCTGTCAAAAAAATTCTCAATCATCTCAGCGTTGGATTTGACCTTGTTAGCATGTGATAGATTTAGCCTTCGACCAAGTTCGCCTAAATGGAAGCAGATGACATTAACTGTTAATCTGACACCGTAAAGATGTATTTTTTGGGTTTAGATTGACTTTTCACACAGAGATGAGTGAAAGCACTGAAATATCTTAATTTGGAGAAGCCTGAATGGTTTATTCTACCCTCACTACATTGACAAAACCCGTCAACCTCATCTGCTTCCTTTGTTTTTTGAAAACTTGGTGAAATGCTAATTCTGTCTAATAGAGTGCTGGGCGGATATAAAGTCTGAGTATTCCTCAAGATTAGAGCAGAAAAGGCAAGGAAAGGAAAAGGCAACTTTATTTATATAGTACTGTTCATACACAAGGCAGACTCAAAGTGCTTCACATATAAACAGTATCATACAATAAAATATAATAATAAATAAGTAAAAGAAATCATATGCAAAGAAATTAGTAAAATAGAAAGTTAAAAAGGCATTTTAGTAATAAAATAGAAAATAAAGGCAAAGTTAAAAAACTTTTTAGAAAGTGCAATGTATTTAAGATTTAGCAGAAAGCTAAAGCAAACATAAAAGTCTTCAGTCTTGTTTTAAAGGTGCTCAGAGTTGGGGCAAGTCTTAAATCCTCAGGGAGTTTATTCCAGCTATTTGTTGCATAGTAACAAAATCCTGCTTTCCCATTTTTTATGTTTACTCTGGGGATAATTAACAGATTGGTCTCAGAAGATCTTAGTGGTCGAGAAGGCTTATGTAGTGGAAGGCATATCAGTTAAATATTTTGGGCCTAAACCATGAAGTGATTTATAGATTAGCAACATGACTTTAAAATCAATTCTCTGACCTACAGGAAGCCAATGTAATGATTTAAGAATTGGTGTAATATCTTCAAATTATTTTGGTCTTTGTTAGAACTCTAGCAGCAGCATTCTGAACAAGCTGAAGCTTCCCTAGAGTTTGTTTTGGGAGACCTGTAAGGAGACCATTGCAGTAATCAAGCTTACTAGTGATTAAGGCATGTACAAGTGTTTGTAAGTCTTCGGGGGACATGAGCCCTCTAAGTCTTGCTACATTTTTTAGATTTGATGTGAAATGTAAATCTGAATCCAGGATAACCCCTAGATTTCTGGCTTTGATTGAGGTTTTCAGGGCCAGAGAGTGAAGGTGTTGGGTTACTTTAAGCCTTTCCGTTTTAGAACCAAATACAATTATCTCTGTTTTGTCTTCATTTAGTTGAAGGAAATTTCGGCGCATCCAGTCTTTCACTTGCTCAATGCACTGGCACAGCAGATCTATGGGCCGATAGTCATTTGTTGATAGCGATACATAGATTTGCGTTTCATCAGCTTAGCAATGATGGTCAATATTGTTATTTTGCATGATTTACCCTAGTGGGAGCATGTAGATGTTGAATAAAGAGGGTCCTAAGATCGAACCTTGTGGGACTCCACATGTCACATTGGTTGATTCTGATACAAAGTCGCCAATGGAAACAAAGTAGTTCCTATTTTGTAGGTAGGACCTGAAGCAATTTAACACTGTGCCTGAAAGCCCCACCCAGTTTTCTAACCTGTCCAAAAGTATTGTATGGTCTACAGTGTCGAATGCAGCACTGAGATCTAGTAGCATTAGTATTGAGGTTTTGCCAGAGTTTGTGTTAAGACGGATGCTGTTAACAACTTTAATAAGGGCGGTCTCAGTGCTGTGCAGGGGTCGAAACCCTGATGGGAAGGTGTCATAGCAACCAGTTGATGCCAGGAAGTGATTAAGTTGCTGGAGGACAACTTTCTCAATGATTTTACTTATAAAGGGTAGATTTGATATTGGTCTGTGTAGTTGTTAATAATAGAGGCATCTAGGCTCCGCTTTTTTAAAAGTGGTTTAATAACAGCAGTCGTCAAAGCTTTTGGAAAATTGCCTGACTGGAGAGAGTTGTTAACTATCTGCAATATGTCTATTACTAGGCAGTCAAAAACATTCTTAAAGAGGTTGGTAGGTAAAGTATCAAGGCAACAGATGGATGGCTTTAGTTGTGTCACAGTTTCCACAAGAGTTTTAGGGTGCACTCACACTAGGCCGTCTGGCCGTGGCCCTGGCCGTTTTCACATCTAACCGTGCTCAAATCTGCCAGTGTGAGTGTGGCCAGTTTGGCCAGGCCAGGCCAACTTGGCCACTTGGGAGAGGTGTGCTGCTACGGTACGGGCCGCCATGGTACAGATGCTAATGAGCCGACCCGCGCACACGCACGGCAACGCAACCTGAGCTTGATGACGTATAGTCCATGCGACGACCATGGACATAATAAAGGCGACGAGCCTTCTTTCCAATTAAACGGTAAACAGGGCGTCAAGCGGTTCAACTGTTGGTTCACGTTGGTCCCATAGAGAAGTCGAGTGTCTGTTAGCCATTTCGGCATTTCGGCTCCAAATAAGCAACAGACTCAGCAAAGTGCGAACTGTGTTCTTTGTGTTGTTGTCCATTGTTGTTAAAACTCTGACTGGCGGCAGACTTTATTATGGTCCATGCAGCGGACGCTTGGTGATGACGTGTTACGACGTGATGACGTATGTACAAAAGCCTACCGTGGCCAGGCCACAGTTGCGGATAGCCACATAGTTTACGACGTAAAGAAATGTTTAATGCCTTGAATCAAGGAAGATATATTGGAAAAGAGTTCCAGGGTCTAAATGCAGTAAATAATGTCAACATGCACGCCATTTAAAAAATGTAAAATGGTTGTAAACAAATAAAGTGTAGGAGTTAAAGAAATAGCTAAAGTGATCAAGTTTGAATACATTTGAGATAAAATATGGAATAGCTCAGCTGTTCTGATAGTTTGAAATGGTTGAATTAAGTGTGTGTGTGTGTGTGTGTGTGTGTGTGTGTGTGTGTGTGTGTGTGTGTGTGTGTGTGTGTGTGTGATCACTTGTAGTCACCAGGAAAAGTGTGTACTGATCACTTTGTGAACTACTTCTGATCACTATGTGAACTACTACTGATCACTTAGTGAAGTACTACTAATCACTTACTGAACTACTACTGATCACTAAGTTAACTAGTTAAGTTTCCCACCCGGGGTGATCAGACTCTTGACTATTATTCCTCTCAACTAAGTGACGCTATAAACCCCTTCCCCGGCCCTCCTCCCCCTCCTCCCAACCTGCAGACAGCGCCTAAAACAAGATAAACATGGTAAGGGATAAGCTCAGAGCATGACCTCTGCCATTAGCCCTGGGTGCACTCTGTCCCCCACTGCACTCTGTCTCCCACTATGGCTGACCTGAGGAGAGTTTAATAAACAGTTACTCCTCTGAAGTCGTCAGGGCCAGGCGGCCTTCCAGGCCGTGTCTTCAGAGGTTTAGCCGTCCAGCTAGCGGAGGGTTTCATCTCCATATTCAACCTGAAACAGTCTGCAGTCCCTCCTGCTCCAAACAGACGACTATTGTCCCCCTACCCAAGAAACCTTCCATCGCCTGCCTGAATGACTCCCACCCCGTAGCACTGACCCCTAGCGTCATGAAGTGCTTTGAGCGGCTTCATGACGCCCCAACAGTGCTCTGACCGTACACAAACCTCCCCTCTGGAAAAGGGAAGCAGCAGTAGCAGTTCAGGTAGTGAACTATCACATAGTTAACTTCTACCATTCATCACTAGTGAACTACTAATAACCCCTTGGTGAACTACGTCTGATCACTCAGTGAACTACTATTAACCACTTTGTGAACTACTATTCATCACTTCGTTAACTTCGACCTATAACTTACTGAACTAATCCTTGAGTTTGGTACAGTGGTCCCTGAGACATCGGTATTGGGAGAAGCTGTTGGTAGTTGGATCTCTGTGTTAAGAAGATGGTACAAATAACATGAAACCTTAAATGATCATGATGATATGTAAGCATTCACCTAATTTATTAATACATTTTAAACATACACGTTTTAATGAGTGAAAACACTTTAGCATTTCTGATTTCCGACATCCTAAATCCGTACATAATTGGGTTAAATAGTGGCTGGCCGATCAGAAAGTACAAGGATAAAAATACACGCAGAAGATTGGGAACACCAGTTGCGTCGAATCTACTTTGCAGCGTCTCAAAACAACAGCCGAAGGTGAAGTTGATCAGGGAGGCGATGTGGGGGCTGCAGGTTCTGACTGCTTTCTGCCTGGTCTCTTTGGAACTGGAAAGACACACTCTGAGGATCTTGGCGTAGGAGAACAGGATGGGGATGAGGGGAACCAGGATAGTCAGGGTTCCGGAGATGAACCCATAGATATTATTAAGGCTTGTTTCAGTACACGCCAGTTTGACCACATAGTAGTTATGACAGTACAGCCGGTCAATGATGTTCCCACACAGCGTTAAACGAAGATTCAGACAAAGAGTAATTAAGAACTTGATAAGAGAGTACAGCCAAATGAGAGCGATGAACAGAGCCACCTTGTTAGAGGTCAGCCGAGCCTTATAATGCAGAGGACAGCAGATAGCAAGGTACCTATCATAGGACATCACAGCCAGGTTACAAAACTCCACAGATGCATACGTGTACAAGCAGTAGATCTGAAGGAAACACATGGATTTAGATATGGTGTGACTGTCTGAGGTGATCTGCAGCAGGAGGAAAGGAAATAGACCAGCACTACCATACAGCTGATTAACCAACAGGCTACACAGAAACACATACATAGGCTCATGTAGGCTCCTCTTCATACAAATAGTTACAATGAGCAAAGCATTCGCAACCACAATCACAATGTACAGCATCAAAACAATCACAAAATATAAGTACTTCAGATAGCCCATGTCCAGGTAGGCAGTCAGTATGAAATATGGAATCTGGCTTGAATTGATCATGATACCTTTCACTCTCAGAAGAAGTTCATCACAGGAGATTGGTCTATGTTCCTGTTTTAGGAATATTATCGTGTTGTCTTTTAGAAGAATGTCCGTACATAAATTATTTCAAACTAAAAATAAGACTCATATCTGATAAGGTCTCTCATCTTGGACATCTGAAGATACTTTCCATCAGATCATTTAGTGTTATCCCCACACCTGACTGCCACACACTTACCACTCCCTCTCTGAGCCTAGAACATGACCTCACATCTTTAAAACAGTTTAAAATGACAGAGGGAAGATGTCGCAGACATTGTGGCCTCTGGTCTAACCAGAACCTCCAGTCCATCAGACTGAGCTAAGGCTCTCCTCTGCTCCTATAAAGCTTCTCTCAGCCCCAGGAACCATGGGAGCAGGACCTCTGACATCATCAACCAGGGACCAACTGGAACCTGCTACATCTTTTACACGTGCACATTGGTGGCTTGTTGTGATAAATCAGTATGACTAACATCTCACGCCTGGGGAACATCAAGGATGAAATATTGCTCTTTTTGATCCTTGTTTTTCTAAATTCTTAACTACTTTCCCAACAATTATAATGATTACTTCTGATAGTGGTGGAAAAAAATATTTGGTGTAAATAATGACTTCTTCATATTGAATTTATAGAGATATACTTAATTTGTTGCTCTTCTAGATGTGCTCTTGGAGGAAACAATGGAGGCGTTCCCAGGGCTCTGTCTTTGGAACCCTCCTCTTCCTCGTTTACAGCCCCACCTCTCTGGGGAACCCTCCTCTTCCTCGTTTACAGACCCCACCTCTCTGTGGAACCCTCCTCTTCCTCGTTTACAGCCCCACCTCTCTGTGGAACCCTCCTCTTCCTCGTTTACAGCCCCACCTCTCTGTGGAACCCTCCTCTTCCGCGTTTACAGCCCCCACCTCTCCTTGGAACCCTCCTCTTCCTCGTTTACAGCCCCACCTCTCTGTGGAACCCTCCTCTTCCTCGTTTACAGACCCCACCTCTCTGTGGAACCCTCCTCTTCCTCGTTTACAGCCCCACCTCTCTGTGGAACCCTCCTCTTCCTCGTTTACAGCCCCACCTCTCTGTGGAACCCTCCTCTTCCTCGTTTACAGACCCCACCTCTCTGTGGAACCCTCCTCTTCCTCGTTTACAGACCCCACCTCTCTGTGGAACCCTCCTCTTCCTCGTTTACAGACCCCACCTCTCTGTGGAACCCTCCTCTTCCTCGTTTACAGACCCCACCTCTCTGTGGAACCCTCCTCTTCCTCGTTTACAGACCCCACCTCTCCTTGGAACCCTCCTCTTCCTCGTTTACAGACCCCACCTCTATTAAACACATCTCCAGATTGACAAAAAGTTATTAAAAAATAAATGAAGTAGTTAGTGTGTACTATATGAAGTAGTTAATATGTACTATATGAAGTAGTTAATATGTACTATATGAAGTAGTCATTATCAAATATATTAAGTAGTTATTATGTACTATATGAAGTAATTTATCTATACTATATGAAGTGGTCATTATCAAATATTTGAAGTGGTTAATATTTACTATATGAAGTCGTTAATATGTACTACATTAAGTTGTTATTATCAAATATATGAAGTAGATATTATGTACTACAGGAAGTACTTCATTCAACTATATGAAGTAGTTATTATGGACTGTATCAAGTATTCAACATGTTCTATATGAAGTGTTTATTATGTACTATATAAAGTTATCGTCATGTACTTCATGAAGCAGTTGATATGAAGAAGTTAATATGTACTATATGAAGTAGTCAATATAAACTATATGAAGTAGTTATTGTGTACTATATGAAGTAGTTATTGTGTACTATATGAAGTAGTTATTATGTACTTTATGAAGTATTTATTATGAACTATATGAGGTACCGTAATTTTCGGACTATAAGCCGCGCCTTTTCCCCCATTTTTCAAGTCTGCGGCTTATATAACGGTGCGGCTAATCTATGGATTTTTACAGCTAACGGCCACTAGGGGACCTCCTAAATCTATGGATTTTACAGGTTACAGTCCACCGACTTTAACTCTACGGGCTCTATGACCGGTCCGCGCCCCTCCACCTTTAAGTGGCGGGCTCCAGCAGGAAACGCTGGAGGCCGGAAAAGCCTCAGGTAGAGCGCAAAAGTGGAACCGAGAGTGGTAGGCTACGAAAGACAGAACGAGAACGAGAACGAGAGCAAGACAAATATTACGAAAGCGAAACAATTTTTGCAACGGAAGTTGCACAAATAGTTCTACAGGGTTAACAGCATGCGCGTCGCATGCATCGCACAACAAAAAGTTGTTGTGCATCGCTGAGATGGCATCGCAGAACTCCAGCGGACTCTGTGGATCAGCCTTCCTTCCCTGGGTATTGTGGGACACTGTTAAGGACCTCCTCCTCAACTGTTGTTCTCTGGTTTAACAGATCCTCGAAGTGTCCCTTCCAGCGTGCCTTGACCTCCTCCTCTGTTTTCAAGATGTTCATTCTGTCTTTCGACCGGTCGCTGGGTCCATATATTGCTTTGGTGGCATTGAAGAAACCCCTGTAGTCTCCTTTGTCTGCCAGATGTTGGATTTCTTGTGCTTCTTCTGTCAACCACTTATTTCTGAGTTCCCTTATTCTGCCCTGAACAATGGCCGGAGCGGTTGAGTGAGCTTTCCTTTTGGTTTGGCAAGTGATGTCCTTCTGCCATGCACAAATCGCGTGCCGTTTTATGGAAATAAGATGTTCGATTTTCCTTGTGCCTCTTAGATTTAAGACCCAGCACTGCCTGTCCAGTGGTCAGGATGGTGGATTTCAGCAGGTTCCAATGTACTTCGATGTCGTCAGGGTACACAGGTGGTGGGCTATCAAATAAAGCAGCTTGGAGGAGCTCTTGAGTGTCAGGTGTTTGAAGATCCTTGATGTTTATGGTGGGACGGCAATGCTTTTCCTCCCTCTTCTTTTGGCCATTAGTCTGATGGCCATGGAAGAACGGATGAGACGATGGTCAGTTCAACATCCATCCGTACTGGTCATTGCTCTTGTGAGATGCACATCACGTCTGTCCCTGGCTCGGACAATAATGTAGTTGATTAGATGCCAATGCTTGGATCGAGGGTGCATGGAGTTGATATTCCCTACCCCCTCTTTTCCCATGGTGCCACTCTATGTTGTAGAATCCCGACCCACTCTGGCATTGAAGTCCCCAAGGAGGATGATTTTGTCTTCTTTTGGGATGGCTGGCAAGATGTTACCTAGGCTGGCATAGAAGGCTTCTTTGATGTCATCTTGTGAGTCCAGAGTGGGAGCATATGCACTCACGACAGTGGCCATCCGGTTGCTTTCCAGCTTTAGCCGGATTGTCATAAGGCGCTCGCTGATGCCCTGGGGCAGTTCATTGAGTTGACTTACCAGGTTGTTTTTGATGGCAAAGCCAGCCCCGTGTATCCTTGGTTCACCAGCAGGCTTGCCCTTCCAAAAGAAGGTATATCTTTTCTTCTCTCAGTTTCCCTTCTTCCGCCATTCTGGTCTCGGATAAGGCTGCAATGTCGACATTGAACCTTCGCAGTTCTCTTGCTACGAAGGCTGTGCGTCTTTCTGGCCGTTCATTGGAGTTTTCTGTTTCTTTTTCTGACCGCATGGAGGAGGTCCCAGTGGACGCGGTAATCCAGCCAGGAAGGTAGTGAGGCAGACAATCTTTTGAGATGTTGGGAGAAGTGGTTGCACAAAGTATAGTTCTATATTTTATTTTTGTAGTTACATAGCTATTATGTACTGATTAAGTAATTAATATGCACTATATTAATTAGTTACAATATACGCTGATATAGGTATTATGTACCATATGAAGTAGTTAAGATAAGTATATTGATTATTAATTACAAACTATATGATGTGCTATATAAAGTAGTGAATCTGAAGGATATTAATTAGAAAATATAATCGATATGATGCAGTTATTATGGACCATATGAAGTAGTTAATAAGTACTAAACTATACATTACTTTAATACTATAGTGGTACGAGACTTTACTTCGTCCCATTTTCCTGAGCTTGTCCATCGAACAAATATCAAGATAGAAGAACCTTATGTAATGAGGGCGGAAAGGCAAACCCATTAAAGCTCTGTTTATAGCTATATGTTACGCCGCGTCCTGCTACACGGTCAAACACCTCCACTTAGTGGCCGCTTGATGCCCTTGGTCCTCATTCTCCCGACACACCTGTCTGCAATTTGCAATATCCATTCCCTACTTCGGCCGGGGTTCTCCAATCAGCCGGCGCCAGTTCGTCGTTTACAACTTCCCAGTTCGTATCGGTCCTACTAGCATTTACTAAGATCAGTTCATTTTCCCTGTTCTCCTCGTAACCCTCTTCCCGCTTCCCTAGTTCTCCGTCCGTCACTCTGCCTGCCTGTCGCTGAACCCTCGCCTGCCTGACTACCCACCTGTCGCCGCGTCCTTGCCTGCCTGACTGACTCCCTGTTACCGAACCCTCGCCTGCCTTTCTACCGCTTGCCTAGCACCAGCTTGTCGTCTACCCCTTGTCCCAATAAATCCCACTTCCTTTCACTCCATCTCTGCCTCCCTGTGTCCAGCGTTTGGGTCCCCTCGTCCTGTCCGTCCCTTAACACTATATTTATCATGAAATAATAATTACAACTAAGAATTAAGGATAAGACTTAAATACAGCTGGTTTAAAAATCTGTTTTAAAAGTAATAGCTGTGACTCTGAAGTTAATAAAGAAGTTATGCACCAATGTGTACGTGTAAAAGATGTCTCAGGTGTCTGACGGACTGAAGGTCCTGGTTGAAGAAGAGCCCACAATGTCTGCTTCATCTTCCCTCTGTCATTTGTAACAGTTTTGAAGATGTGAGGTCATGTTCTAGGCGCAGAGAGGAAGAGTAAGTGTATGGAGGTCAGGTATGGGGATCACACAAAATGTTCTGATGGAAAGTGTCTTCTGATGTGTCTTTATGTCCATGATTTTTCCTTAAAAGTTGTAACAGGATTTGATTTAAGAGTCATAAAGATAATGTCATACATTGTCAAGAAGAATTCCTCTAGCCAATCAGGAAAGAGATGCCCTGATTAGTCAGAAATGAGTCAGGAATGAGCCAGGATCAGTCTTAATTCGTAATGGTCTCATACAGAGGGCTTTGTGGTCAACTAGGAACAGATATTCACACTTTCACCCACTTATAGCTAATGGACAGCTATGGCATTCCTTAACAAATCACGCACAAATTGAATCTGAACTACAACATCTTTAACCATGCATAAATAAAAGAAATACAATATTGTTAATGTTGTCTTATATTTGCCCATATCTCCTAGTAAACCAGTGGTTTTCACAGCTGAAAACCACAAATAAAGAAGTTAAGCACCAATGTGTACGTGTAAAAAATGTCTCAGGTTCCATTTGTTCCCTGGTTGATGATGTCAGGGGACCTGCTCCCATGGTTCCCGGTGTTGAGAGAAGCTTTATAGGAGCAGAGGAGAGCCTTAGCTCAGTCTGACGGACTGGAGGTCCTGGTTAAACCAGAGGCCACAATGTCTGCTACATCTTCCCTCTTTCATTTGAAACAGTTTTAAAGATGTGTTGGTCATGTTCTAGGCTCAGAGGTGGAGTGGTAAGTGTGTGGATGCCAATCTCCTGTGATAAACTTCGTCTGAGATTGAAAGTTATCATGGTCAATTCAAGCCAGATTCCATATTTCATACTGACTGCCTACCTGGACATGGGCTATCTGAAGTACTTATATTTTGTGATTGTTTTGATTCTGTACATTGTGATTGTGGTTGCAAATGCTTTACTCATTGTAACTATTTGCATGAAGAGGAGCCTACATGAGCCTATGTATGTGTTTCTGTGTAGCCTGTTGGTTAATGAACTGTATGGTAGTGCTGGTCTATTTCCATTCCTCCTGCTGCAGATCACCTCAGACACTCACACCATATCTAGATCCATGTGTTTCCTACAGATCTACTGCTTGTACACCTATGCAACTGTGGAGTTTTGTAACCTGGCTGTGATGTCCTATGATAGGTACCTTGCTATCTGCTGTCCTCTGCATTATAAGGCTCGGCTGACCTCTAAAAAGGTGGCTCTGTTGATCGCTCTCGTATGGCTGTACTCTTTTATCGAGTTCCTAATAATTCTTTGTCTGAATCTCCGTCTAAAACTCTGTGGGAATGTTATGGACCGGCTATACTGTCAAAACTACTATGTGACCAAACTGGCGTGTTTTGATACCACAGTTAACAATTTCTATGGACTTTTTGTAATATTTCTGACTGTTTTTGTTCCATTGATCCCCATCCTGTTCTCCTACACCAAGATCCTCAGGGTTTGTTTTAATGGTTCTAAAGAGACCAGACAGAAAGCAGTCAGTACCTGCATCCCCCACATCGCCTCCCTGATCAATTTCTCTTTTGGGTGTTGTTTTGAAATACTTCAGAGTAGATTCAATATGAGCGGCGTTCCCGGGATAATGCGCATAGTTTTATCACTGTACTTTCTCACCATCCAACCACTCTTTAACCCTATCATTTATGGGCTGAGGTTATCTAAAATAAGACAGATGTGTAGAAATGTTGTTGTCTGCAATAAGTAAAGCCAAGGAGATCATTGTTTATTGTTCCCTTACATAACGATTGTAAGTGTGACCTCTTAAAACACTTATTATAAGGTTAAGTCAATTTCCTAAATATTTTCCTTAATCACAGTTTCAGTCTTCAAGTGCTTCACAGGCCACATTACATGACTCCCTAGCCCTCTGGTTAAGACAGGGTTCTGGTTCAGGGTCAGTAGGGGTTTTGAACGGGGATAAGTTTAGCAGAGTAAGGGTTAATAGGAGTCGAGTCCTGGTGGCAGGGTTATGTTCAGGGCTAGGGTTAGATCAGACGTTGATTATTACGATGCACATAAGCTAGCCTGCCCCTTTACAAAGCCATCAATCATTCTGATGAGCTTTTTAATCTCCCTATGTTGCTGATTTAAGGTTGATAGTATAACGGTTCAATAAAATGTGAAAAAGTTTATTGAAAGAATATCAATTAAATGTGTGTTTCTTCCATTTGAATGCAAGCACAGAGGTCTCTGACCAGCTTCTGGGCGTATTGGCTGTTGGATCGGTGAAGATTTCAGATTTCAGACTTTATTGTCATTGTGCATTGTGCACTTGTGCAATTGTGCACCACCCACAGTGCAAAATAAAGCAGTGCAAAAAGCAAAATGCAAACACAAACAACAGCAATAGGCACAATAAATATGCAGATGTCCAGAGGGGGGGGGGGGGGGGGTGGGGTCAGGCGTTTAGTAGACGAATTGCCCAGGGGTAGCAGGTATTCCTCAGCCTGTTTGTCCGGCTCCCAAGGGACCTGTATCTCCTACCGGAAGGGAGGAGTTGGAAGAGGCCATTTCCGGGGTGTGATGGCCTATTCAGCCCCTGGGAGGTTGCAATGTCCTCCATGGAGGGCAGGGGGCAGCCGATTATTTTTCCTGCTGTCTTAATATCCCCCTGCAGGGTTTTCCTGTCTCTGGCTGGGCAGTTTGCGTACCACACCGTAATGCCAAACATCAGTACACTTTAGACAGCAGAGTGGTAGAAGCTCTGCAGCAGCTTTGTCCCCACCTGGCATTTTCTCAGCAGTCTTAGAAAATATAGCCTCTGCTGAGCCTTCCCGACCACCGCAGCCGTGTTGGTTTGCCAGGTGAGGTCCTTACTGACCTGCACCCCCAGAAACTTGAAGCAGGAGACCCTCTCCACACAGACCCCGTCTACCTGCAGTGGGGCGAGGTCTCCTCTCGTCCTCCAGAACTCTCTCATGGAAGGCTGTGGATGTAGATCAGCCTGTGTCCGTCTCATTGGAGGTGTGGACCCACACTTCTGCTCCCCTGTGAGGGAGTTGTTCTGTCGTGCTTACGCTCCTCATGAAGCCCCAAAGGGAAAGGAGTTGGAATGGGCCTACAGCAGCTAGCTGTTCAACCCCCTTTACGCCCCGACCACATTTTACCCCATTTTGAATTCTGACTTTTGATTAGTTGTTAGTTGACCTATTTACAGCAAATTGCTGACCTATCATCAGTGGATCATCAGTGATACACAGCGATTATAAACAAAAGTACATTGGATGATAACCCACAGGTTGACTCTGAGAATAGGATGGATCATAGCAAACAGGGTGACCGGTTGAATCCCAATACTTGGCTCGCTTCAAAATCTCAGCCCTAACCCTCGCTGTTGCGCGTTCACGTGCCGTGGAGCCATGTCCCAATACCAGTTTAAAGGTAGCTTAAGGGGTAGGGGGAGGGCTAACATCCCCTCAAAATTGAGATTTTCGATGGGCACCCTCAAAGCGCTTCAGTTCTGACTTGCTCCCACAATACCTTGCGAGAAAACGGAAAATCAAGAAATATCCTAGACAAGATGGAGGGTCAAAAGATGCGACAGGATTGGAAAAACACAAATGTAAGTGTTTTCTCTGTAATTAACTAGTAATTATTTTATTAATTATACTCTGCAGCCCGGCCGCGGGCTTCGAAGCCCGGCCGCGGACTCTCGGAAGATCGCGAAAGTCCGCGGCCGACTTTCGCGGGCCGCCCGACCCCGGTTCTCGGCCGGGCTGCATACGACCGGGCTGGATATCATGTCGTATGATATCCAGATCTTCCATGTTCTCGTGACTCCAGGTTAAAAATAAGCTTTATACTAATATATTAGTATAAAGTAATATATCAGTGTGCTTAAAACTCCAATGAATAACGGAAAAAGAGGAGATGTGACCCGGCCCGGAGGAAGCCCGGGGCCCCCGTCTGGAGCCAGGCCCAGACGGAGGGCTCGATGGCGAGCGCCTGGTGGCCGGGTTTGCCACGGAGCCCGGTCGGGCACAGCCCGAACAAACTACGTGGCACCCCCCCTCTCTTCATCCCATGGGCCCACCACCTGTGGGAAGACCCGTTGGGGTCGGGTGCGCAGCCACATGGGTGGCAGCGAAGGTCAGGGGTCTCGACAGACCAGACCCGGGCGGCAGAAGCTGGCTCTGGGGACGTGGAACGTCACCTCGCTGTGGGGAAAGGAACCGGAGCTTGTGAGGGAGGTGGAGCGCTATCAGTTAGATCTGGTGTGGCTTACCTCCACGCACAGTCTCAGCTCTGGTACCGTACTCCTGGGTAAGGGTTGGACTCTATTCTTCTCCGGAGTTGCCGAGGGCGTGAGGCGCCGGGCGGGTGTGGGGATACTCATAAATCCCCGGCTGAGCGCCGCGGTGTTGGAGTTTACCCCGGTAGACGAGAGGGTCGCCTCCCTGCGCCTAAGGGTTTTAGGGGGGAAAACTCTGACTGTTGTTTGTGCGTATGCACCAAACAGCAGCTCAGAGTACTCGGCCTTCTTGGAGACCCTGAATGGGGTCCTGTATGGGGCTCCAGTAGGGGACTCCGTAGTTCTGCTGGGAGACTTCAACGCCCACGTGGGCAACGATGGAGACACCTGGAGAGGCGTGGTGGGGAGGAACGGCCTCCCTGATCTAAACCCGAGCGGTCGTTTGTTATTGGACTTCTGTGCTAGTCATGGATTATCCATAACAAACACCATGTTCGAACATAAGGGTGCTCATAAGTGTACCTGGTACCAGAGTACCCTAGGCCGAAGATCGATGATCGATTTCGTGATCGTGTCATCTGATCTGAGGCCGCATGTTTTGGACACTCGGGTAAAGAGAGGGGCGGAACTGTCAACCGACCACCATCTGGTTGTGAGTTGGATCAGGGAATGGGGGAAATTTCCGGATAGACCTGGTAAGCCCAAACGAGTAGTGCGGGTGAACTGGGAACGTCTGGAGGAGGCCCCCGTCCAAGGTATCTTCAACTCACACCTCCGGCGGAGCTTTTCTGGCATTCCTGTGGAGGTTGGGGGCATTGAGCCGGAGTGGGCGGTGTTCAAAGCCTCCATTGCTGAAGCCGCGGTGGCTAGCTGTGGCCTCAGGGTCTTAGGCTCCTCAAGGGGCGGTAACCCTCGGACACCGTGGTGGACACCGGTGGTCAGGGAAGCCGTCCGACTGAAGAAGGAGGCCTTCCGGGATATGATATCCTGGAGGACTCCTGACTCGGTTGCAGGGTACCGACAGGCTCGAAGGGCTGCAGCGGCTGCCGTGTCGGAGGCTAAGCAGCGGGTGTGGGAGAAGTTCGGAGAGGCCATGGAGAAGGACTTTCGGTCGGCACCAAAGTGTTTCTGGAAGACTATCCGGCACCTCAGGAGGGGGAAACGGGGAACCATCCAAGCTGTGTACAGTAAGGATGGGACTCTGTTGACCTCAACTGAGGAGGTCGTCGGACGTTGGAAGGAACACTTTGAGGAACTCCTGAATCCGAATAACACGCCCTCTATGTTGGAGGCAGAGCTCGAGGTTGATGGTGTGTCGTCGTCAATTTCCCTGGTGGAGGTCACTGAGGTAGTCAAACATCTCCGCAGTGGCAAAGCCCCAGGGATTGATGAGATCCAGCCAGAAATGCTGAAGGCTCTGGGTGTTGAGGGGCTGTCATGGTTGACACGCCTATTCAACATTGCGTGGGAGTCGGGTACAGTGCCAAAGGAGTGGCAAACCGGGGTGGTGGTTCCCCTGTTCAAAAAGGGGGACCAGAGAGTGTGTGCCAATTACCGGGGTATCACACTTCTCAGCCTCCCTGGTAAAGTCTACTCCAAGGTGCTGGAAAGGAGGGTTCGGCCGATCGTCGAACCTCAGAGGAACAATGCGGTTTTCGCCCCGGACGTGGAACTACGGACCAGCTCTTCACTCTCGCAAGGATCCTGGAGGGGGCCTGGGAGTATGCCCATCCGGTCTACATGTGTTTTGTGGATCTGGAGAAGGCGTATGACCGGGTCCCCCGGGAGAAACTGTGGGAGGTGCTGCGGGAGTATGGGGTAAGGGGGTCTATCCTCAGGGCCATCCAATCTTTGTACTCCCAAAGCGAGAGCTGTGTTCGTGTTCTCGGCAGCCAGTCAGTTTCGTTCTCAGTGGGTGCTGGTCTCCGCCAGGGCTGCGCCTTGTCACCAATCCTATTTGTGATATACATGGACAGGATATCGAGGCGTAGTCGTGGTGGGGAGGGGTTGCAGTTCGGTGGTCTGAGGATCTCGTCACTGCTTTTTGCAGATGATGTGGTCCTCATTGGATCATCGGCCTGTGACCTTCAGCACTCACTGGATCGGCTGGCGGCCGAGTGTGAAGCGGCTGGGATGAGGATCAGCACCGCTAAATCTGAGGCCATGACTCTTAGCAGGAAACCGGTGGATTGCTTACTCCGGGTAGGAAATGAGTCCTTAGCCCAAGTGAAGGAGTTCAAGTACCTCGGGGTCTTGTTCGCGAGTGAGGGTACTATGGAGCGTGAGATTGGCCGGAGAATCGGAGCAGCGGGGGCGGTATTGCGTTCGCTTTACCGCACCGTTGTAACGAAAAGAGAGCTGAGCCGCAAGGCAAAGCTCTCGATCTACCGGTCGATCTTCGTTCCTATCCTCACCTATGGTCATGAGGGTTGGGTGATGACCGAAAGGACGAGATCGCGGGTACAAGCGGCCGAGATGAGTTTTCTCAGAAGGGTGGCTGGCGTCTCCCTTAGGGATAGGGTGAGAAGCTCAGCCATCCGTGAGGAACTCGGATTAGGAGACCTCGGGGAAGACCCAGGACTAGGTGGAGAGATTATATCTCAACACTGGCCTGGGAACGCCTCGGGATCCCCCCGTCAGCGCTGGTCAATTTGGCCCGGGAAAGGGAAGTCTGGGGCCCCCTGCTTGAGCTGCTCCCCCCGCGACCCGACCCCGGATAAGCGGATGACGATGAGGATGAGGACTAATATATTATATTATATTAGTAATATTCTATAAGTAATATTATATATACTAATATATTATATTATATTAGTAATATTCTATAAGTATTATTATACTAATATATTATATTATATTAGTAATATTACATGGTTAATCAATGCATTTTTTGGCAGTACTATATTGTGTACATAGCTATTATATATTGTACATAACATATGGCCATATCAACCAGTTGTGGCACATAATTCCTATTTCCTTCTTATTCGTTTTCTTTCAGGACTTCGTTGAGTCCACTGCCACCAGCCCCCCCCACCTGTCGCTCATGCTCCTCCACCCCAGGCACCTCTGCCAAGAGGAGAGTGCCAGGGGGCAGGCGAGGCATGAGGAGAGCGAGGCAAAGTTGGCGGAATGGTGGAGAAGATGTGATTCTCCACCATTCTCTCAAAAGCTGAGAGAGAGTGTGTGTGTGTATTTTTAGGTGTGTGTGTGTATTTTTAGGTGTGCGTGTGTGTGTATTTTTAGATGTGTGTGTGTGTATTTTTAGATGTGTGGTTCAGTGTTTCTTATTTAAATAAAGTGTTTCTTCTAAAGTGTTCTTGTTCATAACCGATTATTATCTAAGGGTGCACTCACACTAGGCCATCTGGCCGTGGCCGTGGCCGTTTTAGCACCTAACCGTGCTCAAATCTGCCAGTGTGAGTGTGGCCAGTCTGGCCAGGCCGGGCCAATTTGGCCACTTGGGAGAGGTGTGCTGCTACGGCACGGGCCGCTACGGTACAGATGCTAATGAGCCGACACGCGCTACGCAACCTGAGCTGGATGACGTATAGTCAATGCGACGACCACGGACATAATAAAGGCGACGAGCCTTCTTTCCCATTAAACGGTAAACATCGCGTCAAGCGGTTCAACTGTTGGTGTGTTCTCTGTGTTGTTGTCCATTGTTGTTAAAACTCTGACTGGCGGCAGACTTTATTATGGTCCATGCAGCGGACGCTTGGTGATGACGTGTTACGACGTGATGACGTATGTACAAGAGCCTTCCGTGGCCAGGCCACAGCTGCGACGGCCAACGGCCACGGCCAGATGGCCTAGTGTGAGTGCAGGCCAGAGAACAATGGGGCCATTTGAGCATGGTTAGGTGTGAAAACGGCCAACGGCCACGGCCAGATGGCCTAGTGTGAGTGCACCCTAATACCACCTTTAACATGTAGCTAAGTGACATTCAAAATAAAGGTATATTACGAGGGACAAATAGTATTATTTTTTTTTTAACACTTAATTTAAACATGCCAATTACAAAATATAAATACCATTTCAGGTTAAACATCTTTACAATGGGTCTTGCTCGTTGCCCGAGACAATGGCAGCCAGTCTGTCTCTTGTAACATTACCAGGGGTCTGGTTATCTGCTAGGGGGCACGGGGAGGCCATGATGACGTCACAGGGTAGGGTTGTCCCATTTGGTAGGGGATCGGTTAGGGGTAGCAATGAGGGGTAGCAATGAGCATGAGCAATGAGGGTTAGGGTTGAGATGTAGGGTTGAGACAGTGAGCAAAGAAACGGGATTGGGCCTAGGATGGATGATAGCACACAGGGTGACTCTGAGAGTAGGATGGATGATAGCACACAGGGTGGCTCTGAGAGTAGGATGGATGATAGCACACAGGGTGGCTCTGAGAGTAGGATGGATGATAGCACACAGGGTGGCTCTGAGAGTAGGATGGATGATAGCACACAGGGTGGCTCTGAGAGTAGGATGGATGATAGCACACAGGGTGACTCTGAGAGTAGGATGGATGATAGCACACAGGGTGGCTCTGAGAGTAGGATGGATGATAGCACACAGGGTGGCTCTGAGAGTAGGATGGATGATAGCACACAGGGTGGCTCTGAGAGTAGGATGGATGATAGCACACAGGGTGGCTCTGAGAGTAGGATGGATCTAAGCACACAGGCCACAACTAAAACAAGCGTTCTGAGCCAAGGAAGGACGTGACCACGGGCCCTGGACATGAACCAGCCATGGACCCCTACCAACACGCAAATACACGCACTAGCACACCGAATTTGGTCGCACATTCTAACTCCTGCAATCCACAATAAAAAATGTTGAGATGGATGGTATTTTTTTCAAAAATAATATATATATATATATATATATATATACATATATATATATCAAGGGCTCCCCCTTTGGCCAGGGCCCCGGACATGTGCCCACTTAGCCCTTGCGGTAATCCGTGATTGCCGAGCCGGAGCAGAAACTCAAAGGAGAAGTTACTAGCCATAGCGTTGATGTCAGAGTAGCAAGTATTGATATTTATGCATGTTTCCTAAATCTTTGATGACATATTATGTTTTATTATATTATTTTATCCCTCATTCGATTTAAATGGTATTAGGTCAGCCTCAAATCAACATATTGAGCGTATAATTCTGGATTATACAAGCCAGTGGAAACATGTTCAGACGATGGGAACACCAGTTGAGCACTAAGCCATATCGAATGACACACCAAGCTCTTCAGATATTCATGTGTTGACCAGAGGAACTGAACATGTATTCAATTTAACTTTTATCAATAAGAAATTGTAAATGAAACATGTTCATGCGATAATCTCCCATTTCCAAATTGCAAATCAGTATTTTGAAGATTTTGACCAGATTTAAATTTTTGAACTTTAGACGTGATCATGGTTTGTATTTCTAAACCAGTGACCACATTAGGGTCAGTACAAATTGAAGTGCATCTTTAGATAATTTGACTTGTGTCTACAGCTGTGGAAATGACTGGTTTACAAGGAGAAAAGGCAAATTTTATGCAACATATTTATTGTATTAATGGTTATACTGTATACGCTGCATGTTAGATTCAAGAGCTACAATTTGAGCGTGATTTGTTAAGGAATGCCATTTCCTTCCATTAGCTGTTAGTGGGTGAAAGTGTGAATATCTGTTCCTAGTTGACAATAAAGCCCACTGTATGAGACCACTAAGATTTTAGTATGATCCTGGCTCATTACTGACCAATCAGGGCATCTCTTTCCTGACTGGCGAGAGGAATTCATTTTGCCTGTCTGTCACATTATCTTTACAACTCTTAAATCAGACCCACTAAACCATTTGACGCGAAAAATTGACAAAGTTGCGTGCAAATAATAAAAGTAAAAATGAACTTATCCTACACAAATATGTAGGATTTCACAAAATTTATTATGCATGGTGTATATATATGAAGATATTAAAAAGTGTAACTATAGCTATAACTTCTTAGAAAGAAAAATATTTCTTTCTAAGATAAAAAATAAATCGGTCTCATTCCCGATTGGTTAGGGGGATCCAACCTGCCTGTCCATCACGTTTGTGCACACAGCCTTATCATAACTCCACCACATGTGTGTGATTGCAACACTTCTAAATCGCGCAGAAAATAATATTTTTTTTTGCATTTCATTCTTTCTAAACCACGCCCTCTTGTGCTCTCTAACTTTTAAATACGACCCACAACAACTTTTGAGGGGAATTTATAGACATAATGTTACGTGCAAATAATAAAACTAGAAAATGACAGATCATGCACAAATAGGTAGATTCACATTAAATATCATTCATATCAGTATATTTGAAGTTAGTAAAAAATTATAACAATACCTTCTTAGAGCAAAAGTGATTGCCACAGATCTGTCTTATTTTCGATAACCTCAGTCCATAAATAATAGGGTTAAAGAGTCCTTGGATGGTTACCAAGTACAGCGATAAAACAATACGTATTATCCTGGGAACACTTGTCACATTGAATCTACTCTGAAATATTTCAAAACAACACCCAAAAGAGAAATTGATCAGGGAGGCGATGTGGGGGGTGCAGGTACTGACTGCTTTCTGTCTGGTCTCTTTAGAACCAACAACACAAACCCTGAGGATCTTGGTGTAGGAGAACAGGATGGGGATGAGAGGAACTAATACACTCAGAAATATTCCATAAAGCCCATAGATATTATTTAGTGTGGTATCAGAACACGCCAGCAAGACAACATCGTAGTTGAAGCAAAATAGCCGGTCTATGACATTCCCACAGAGCTTTAGACGGAGATTCAGACAAAGAGTTATTAGGAACTTGATAAAAGAGTACAGCCATACGAGAGCGATCAACAGAGCCACCTTGTTAGAGGTCAGCCGAGCCTTATAATGCAGAGGACAGCAGATAGCAAGGTACCTATCATAGGACATCACAGCCAGGTTACAAAACTCCACCGATGCATACGTGTACAAGCAGTAGATCTGAAGGAAACACATGGATCTAGATATGGTGTGACTGTCTGAGGTGATCTGCAGCAGGAGGAATGGAAATAGACCAGCACTACCATACAGCTGATTAACCAACAGGCTACACAGAAACACATACATAGGCTCATGTAGGCTCCTCTTCATACAAATAGTTACAATGAGAAAAGCATTTGCAACCACAATCACAATGTACAGCATCAAAACAATCACAAAATATAAGTACTTCAGATAGCCCATGTCCAGGTAGGCAGTCAGTATGAAATATGGAATCTGGCTTGAATTGACCATGATAACTTTCACTCTCAGAAGAGATTTATCACAGGAGATTAGCCTTTGTTCCGGTTTAAGGACAAATGTTCGTGTGGTTATCAATGAGAAGAATATTCCTACATTAATTCCTTCAAGCTGAAAAAAAAGACTCATATCTGATAACGTCTCTCATCTTGGACATCAGAGGACACTTTCCATGTGAACATTTAGTGTGATCCCAACACCTGACTGCCACACACTTACCACTCCCTCTCTGAGCCTAGAACATGACCTCCACATCGTTAAAACTGTTTCAAATGAAAGAGGGAAGATGTAATAGACATTGTGGCCTCTGGTTTAACCAGGACCTCCAGTCCGTCAGACTGAGCTAAGGCTCTCCTCTGCTCCTATAAAGCTTCTCTCAGCCCCAGAAACCATGGGAGCAGGACCTCTGACATCATCAACCAGGGACCAACTGGAACCTGCTACATCTTTTACACGTGCATTGGTGCATAACTTCTTTATTAACTTTTATATTACAGCAATTACTCTTAAAAAACTATATTTAACACAGCTGTGTTCGACTTCAAGTGTTATCATTGATTCTAAGTTATACGTATGATTTTATGATAAATATACCTCTAAAAAATAGCTATATTTGTTCGCTCTGGGCGTTAACCTTAAAGGAGCATTTCACCGGTGGAGGCATGAATATGTATTGAAATTGGGTCCTATATGTAGTCGAATAATAAAATAAAATTCAAATTTGGTGCCGTCTTGACCGAGAAAAGGCAGAAAGTGACTTTTTGGCG
The DNA here is from genome assembly GCF_031168955.1 of Gadus macrocephalus. Classification (NCBI taxonomy): domain Eukaryota; kingdom Metazoa; phylum Chordata; class Actinopteri; order Gadiformes; family Gadidae; genus Gadus; species Gadus macrocephalus. The sequence continues at coordinate 761,312 of NC_082397.1, forward strand.
CTTCTGGATTGAAGACAACTCCCACCATGCACCACGATGCACAGCTTCGCTGGCCACTCCCACTGATCTAGATCTCCGCCTATCGGACACCTCGCTGTTCCTGATACCGCAAGACTGCTTGAAAATCATTTCACACACATTTCTAGTGAAGGGGTATTAGTTGGTGAACTCAGTGAATTACCGGATTCGCCGGCCCCGTCTGGACGGTTGGCCGAACGGACAAGACTTATGCGGTTTCACCAAAAAATCGGCTTCGTGTGGACGGGGCCTTAGAAGGCGAACACACGTTCACCAAGACGGGGAGACAGCGCCAGGCGACTTACGCCACTATCTGCCAATGGATCGTGGATGCCTGGGCTGATATAACAGTCTCAACTGTGGTCCGAGCTTTCACGAAGGCAGGAATAATCACTGAACTGCCAGTCAACAGCAGCGACACTGACTCGGATAATGACGAGAGGGATCCGGGCATGTTGGAGGCCGTACTCGCCCAACTGTTCAATTCGGACACTGAAGAAGAAGAGTTCGAGGGATTCGTGGACGGGGAATGAACGGGAAAAAGTGAGCTTTACGCGTTATACGTATCTGAACAATGTTGAGTTATGCACTAACGTTTGAATTAGCGGTATCAGACTGTGTTTCTTTTACGTGTTTACAACTGAACAAGGCTGGGAGATGTTGTTAATATGCACATTAACGTTTGAACATCGTTACCATAGGAGTGAACAGAGTTGTCAGAACGCTTAATAAAGTTTGACTTTATCTGACTGTTTTGTTGACATTCCCTTTAGCACAGCTCCATCTAGCCGATGCATAACGCAACCCCAGTCAAACGTTTGACTGCAGTATCTTCTATTCTATGCGCTTTATAATCCGGTGCGCCTACATGAACAGTTCTAAAATTGGCCATTCATTGAAGATGCGCCTTATAATCCGGTGCGCCTTATAGTGCGGAAAATACGGTAGTCCTTGTTTGTATTTCTTTTGAAATGGTGAACTTTTGCATGGTGCCATCTCCTATGTCAGATCCAGTACCCTCCGCCATTGTACTTCAGATTTATCAACAGCCTCTGTTTATTAGCTTAGCTTCAGACGCTGTGGATGTTAGTTTCTGCTGGTGAAGTCCCACCCACTGGCACTGCTCTAATAGGTCTGTAGCGTCAGTGGGTCCCACCCCCTAGAGGGGGACTAGTGGTTGTAGTCTTACGAGAATCATCCCCTCTTACACTTCCTATTTTCTTGTACGCAAAAATCGTCATATTGCGTCATTGTAAACAGGAAGTGTTGGAGATTGAAACGGATCTCTCCAGTCTCTCCAGAAAATAAGGGAATGATGCTCGACGATTAAAAAATATGAGTGGGTTTCTAACGATACAAAGCTTAAGTGAAATGGGTGAAGTTGCCCTTTAACTGACTAACCCTAACCTTCATCCTCTCCCTAACCTTATGCTAATGTTATTGCTAATTATATTTCAAACCTGGTGTTTGACATGCTATAGGTCCATGACCTGGTGTTGAACATGCTATCAGTCCATGACCTGGTGTTGAACATGCTATCAGTCCATGACCTGGTGTTGAACATGCTATTGATCCATGACCTGGTGTTGAACATGCCACAGGTCCATGGGAATCATCATGCGATTTAAATGGTAGACGGTCAGCATAAACTCAACATATTAGTTGTATAATTCTGGATTATACAAGCCAGTGGAAGCATGTTTAGACGGAGGGACCAACAATGGAGCACTAAGCCATATCGAATGACACACCAAGCTTGACAGATATTAATTTGTTGACCAGAGGAACATGTAAAAAATGTTTGTTCAGTTCAACCTTTATCAATAAGAAATTGTAAATGAAACAAGTTCATGTGATAATGTCTCATTTCCAAATTGCAAATCAAGATTTTGAAGTTCTTCAAAATATACATATTTAAAAACAGGGATTTGTGTGGTTTATGGTTTTTGATCCAGGCAAACATATGAAATCAGCTAACATCTTGGTTTGTGTCTCCAATCCAGTGACAACAGAAGGGTCAGTACTATTTGGAGTGGATCTATAGTAAGTTTGACTTGTGCCTACCGCTGTGAAAAACACTGGTTTACTAGGAGAAAAGGGTAAAATATAAGACAACATGAACAATATTGTATTTATTTTATTAATACATGGTTAATCAGGTTGTAGTTCAGTTTCCAAAGCTACAATTTCAGCCTGACTATTTAAGGAATGCCATAGCCATCCATTAGCCCTTAGTGGATGAAATTGTGTTTTTTTTGTTCTAGTTGACATTAACGGCTATGAGACCATTACCATTTAAGACTGATACGGGCTAATTTACGGGCATCTCTTTCCTGATTTGCTAGAGGCATTTATTTTGCCTGTCTATCATATTCTCTTTACAACTCTTAAATCTGACCTACTACACCTTTTAAGGCAAAATCATGGACATAAAGTTGCGTGAAACTAATTGCAAATAATAAATGTACAAAAGTGACCTATCCTACACAAATATGTGGGATTCACATTAAGTATCATTCTGATCAATATATGTGAAGTTATGACAAACCAATAACTATAACTTCTTGCAGCAAAACTGATTTCTACACATCTGTCTTATTTTAGATAACCTCAGCCCATAAATGATAGGGTTAAAGATTGGTTGGATGGTGAGAAAGTACAGCGATAAAACGATACGTATTATCCTGGGAACACCGGTCATATTGAATCTACTCTGAAATATTTCAAAACAACACCCAAAAGAGAAATTGATCAGGGAGGCGATGTGGGGGCTGCAGGTACTGACTGCTTTCTGTCTGGTCTCTTTAGAACCAATGGCACAAACCCTGAGGATCTTGGTGTAGGAGAACAGGATGGGGATCAATGGAACAAAAATTGTCAGAAATGTTGTAACAATTCCCCAAATATTATTTACTGTGGTGTCAGAACACGCGAGTTTGGTCACATAGTAGTTCTGACAGTATAGTCGGCCCATGACGTTCCCACAGAGTTTTAAACGGAAAGTCAGAAATAGAGAAATTAGGAACTTGATAAGAGAGTACAGCCATACGAGAGCGATGAGCAGAGCCACCTTGTTAGAGGTCAGCCGAGCCTTATAATGCAGAGGACAGCAGATAGCAAGGTACCTATCATAGGACATCACAGCCAGGTTACTAAACTCCACAGATACATAGGTGTACAAGCAGTAGATCTGAAGGAAACATATGGATCTAGATATGGTGTGAGTGTCTGAGGTGATCTGCAGCAGGAGGAATGGAAATAGACCAGCACTACCATACAGCTGATTAACCAACAGGCTACACAGAAACACATACATAGGCTCATGTAGGCTCCTCTTCATACAAATAGTTACAATGAGCAAAGCATTCGCAACCACAATCACAATGTACAGCATCAAAACAATCACAAAATATAAGTACTTCAGATAGCCCATGCCCAGGTATTCAGTCAGTATGAAATATGGAAACTGGCTTGAATTGACCATGATAACTTACTGAGTTAATCACAAAAGATTGGTATTTTACATTCATTCCTTCAAACTGAAAAATAAGGCCCATATCTGATAACGTCTCTCATCTTGGACATCAGAGGACACTTTCTATCAGTGTGATCCCAACACCTGACTGCCACACGCTTACCACTCCCTCTCTGAGCCTAGAACATGACCTCACATCTTTAAACCTGTTTCAAATGACAGAGGGAAGATGTAGCAGACATTGTGGCCTCTGGTCTAACCAGGACCTCCAGTCCATCAGACTGAGCTAAGGCTCTCCTCTGCTCCTATAAAGCTTCTCTCAGCCCCAGGAACCATGGGAGCAGGACCTCTGACATCATCAACCAGGGACCAACTGGAACCTGCTACATATTTTACACGTGCACATTTGTGGCTTGTGGTGATAAATCAGAATGACCTACATCTCACGCCTGGGGAACATCAAAAGATGAAATATTGTTTCTGTACTATTTGATCCTTGTTTTTGTAAATTCTTAACTACTTTACCAAAGACTATAATAATAACTTCTGATAGTACTAAAAACTACTTCTTATTGTACATAATCACATATTGAACATATAAAGATATAATTAATTTGCTGCTCTTCTCGATGTGTTATTGGAGGAAACAATGGAACCCTCCTCTTCCTCGTTTACAGCCCCCACATCTCTGTGGAACCCTCCTCTTCCTCGTTTACAGCCCCACCTCTCTGTGGAACCCTCCTCTTCCTCGTTTACAGCCTCACCTCTCTGTGGAACCCTCCTCTTCCTCGTTTACAGCCCCACCTCTCTGTGGAACCCTCCTCTTCCTCGTTTACAGCCCCACCTCTCTGTGGAACCCTCCTCTTCCTCGTTTACAGACCCCACCTCTCTGGGGAACCCTCCTCTTCCTCGTTTACAGCCCCACCTCTCTGTGGAACCCTCCTCTTCCTTGGTGGTACTGGGGGTCTCACTGCAGTGTGGTGGTATTGGTACTGGGGGTCTCACTGCAGTGTGGTGGTACTGGGGGTCTCACTGCAGTGTGGTGGTGGTGGTACTGGGGGTCTCACTGCAGTGTGGTGGTATTGGTACTGGGGGTCTCACTGCAGTGTGGTGGTGGTACTGGGGGTCTCACTGCAGTGTGGTGGTGGTACTGGGGGTCTCACTGCAGTGTGGTGGTGGTGGTACTGGGGGTCTCACTGCAGTGTGGTGGTGGTGGTACTGGGGGTCTCACTGCAGTGTGGTGGTGGTGGTACTGGGGGTCTCACTGCAGTGTGGTGGTATTGGTACTGGGGGTCTCACTGCAGTGTGGTGGTATTGGTACTGGGGGTCTCACTGCAGTGTGGTGGTGGTGGTACTGGGGGTCTCACTGCAGTGTGGTGGTGGTACTGGGGGTCTCACTGCAGTGTGGTGGTATTGGTACTGGTGGTCTCACTGCAGTGTGGTGGTATTGGTACTGGGGGTCTCACTGCAGTGTGGTGGTGGTGGTACTGGGGGTCTCACTGCAGTGTGGTGGTATTGGTACTGGGGGTCTCACTGCAGTGTGGTTGTATTGGTACTGGGGGTCTCACTGCAGTGTGGTGGTGGTACTGGGGGTCTCACTGCAGTGTGGTGGTGGTGGTACTGGGGGTCTCACTGCAGTGTGGTAGTATTGGTACTGGGGGTCTCACTGCAGTGTGGTGGTATTGGTACTGGGGGTCTCACTGCAGTGTGGTGGTATTGGTACTGGGGGTCTCACTGCAGTGTGGTGGTATTGGTACTGGGGGTCTCACTGCAGTGTGGTGGTATTGGTACTGGGGGTCTCACTGCAGTGTGGTGGTATTGGTACTGGGGGTCTCACTGCAGTGTGGTGGTGGTACTGGGGGTCTCACTGCAGTGTGGTGGGGGTGGTACTGGGGGTCTCACTGCAGTGTGGTGGTGGTGGTACTGGGGGTCTCACTGCAGTGGTGGTGGTGGTACTGGGGGTCTCACTGCAGTGTGGTGGTATTGGTACTGGGGGTCTCACTGCAGTGTGGTGGTATTGGTACTGGGGGTCTCACTGCAGTGTGGTGGGGGTGGTACTGGGGGTCTCACTGCAGTGTGGTGGTATTGGTACTGGGGGTCTCACTGCAGTGTGGTGGTATTGGTACTGGGGGTCTCACTGCAGTGTGGTGGTATTGGTACTGGGGGTCTCACTGCAGTGTGGTGGTATTGGTACTGGGGGTCTCACTGCAGTGTGGTGGTGGTGGTACTGGGGGTCTCACTGCAGTGTGGTGGTATTGGTACTGGGGGTCTCACTGCAGTGTGGTGGTGGTGGTACTGGGGGTCTCACTGCAGTGTGGTGGTATTGGTACTGGGGGTCTCACTGCAGTGTGGTGGTATTGGTACTGGGGGTCTCACTGCAGTGTGGTGGTGGTGGTACTGGGAGTCTCACTGCAGTGTGGTGGTGGTGGTACTGGGGGTCTCACTGCAGTGTGGTGGTGGTGGTACTGGGGGTCTCACTGCAGTGTGGTGGTGGTGGTACTGGGGGTCTCACTGCAGTGTGGTGGTGGTACTGGGGGTCTCACTGCAGTGTGGTGGTATTGGTACTGGGGGTCTCACTGCAGTGTGGTGGTGGTGGTACTGGGGGTCTCACTGCAGTGTGGTGGTATTGGTACTGGGGGTCTCACTGCAGTGTGGTGGTATTGGTACTGGGGGTCTCACTGCAGTGTGGTGGTATTGGTACTGGGGGTCTCACTGCAGTGTGGTGGTGGTGGTACTGGGGGTCTCACTGCAGTGTGGTGGTATTGGTACTGGGGGTCTCACTGCAGTGTGGTGGTATTGGTACTGGGGGTCTCACTGCAGTGTGGTGGTGGTGGTACTGGGGGTCTCACTGCAGTGTGGTGGTATTGGTACTGGGGGTCTCACTGCAGTGTGGTGGTATTGGTACTGGGGGTCTCACTGCAGTGTGCTGCAGGGTTCCTGTGCGGGGCCATGGTTCCTGATAAGGACGGGGTGAGTGCGGCCGTGGTGGTGGCAGAGATGAGCTCCTACCTGCAGACCAAGCAGCTCAGCCTCACCCAGCAGCTGCACTCCATCTACCAGAGGTACGCACCACACGGTGTGTGTAATGGTGGGCGTTGTGTAACTGTGTGTAACGGTGGGCGTTGTGTAACTGTGTGTAACGGTGGGCGTTGTGTAACTGTGTGTAACGGTGGGCGTTGTGTAACTGTGTGTAATGGTGGGTGTTGTGTAACTCTGTGTGTAACGGTGGGCGTTGTGTAACTGTGTGTAACGGTGGGCGTTGTGTAACTGTGTGTAATGGTGGGCGTTGTGTAACTGTGTGTAACGGTGGGCGTTGTGTAACTGTGTGTGTAACGGTGGGCGTTGTGTAACTGTGTGTAACGGTGGGCGTTGTGTAACTCTGTGTGTAATGGTGGGTGTTGTGTAACTCTGTGTGTAATGGTGGGCGTTGTGTAACTCTGTGTGTAACGGTGGGTGTTGTGTAACTCTGTGTGTAATGGTGGGTGTTGTGTAACTGTGTGTAACGGTGGGCGTTGTGTAACTCTGTGTGTAACGGTGGGCGTTGTGTAACTCTGTGTGTAACGGTGGGCGTTGTGTAACTGTGTGTAATGGTGGGTGTTGTGTAACTGTGTGTAATGGTGGGCGTTGTGTAACTGTGTGTAATGGTGGGTGTTGTGTAACTGTGTGTAATGGTGGGCGTTGTGTAACTCTGTGTGTAACGGTGGGCGTTGTGTAACTCTGTGTGTAATGGTGGGCGTTGTGTAACTGTGTGTAATGGTGGGCGTTGTGTAACAGTGTGTAATGGTGGGCGTTGTGTAACTCTGTGTGTAATGGTGGGCGTTGTGTAACTGTGTGTAATGGTGGGCGTTGTGTAACTCTGTGTGTAATGGTGGGCGTTGTGTAACTCTGTGTGTAATGGTGGGCGTTGTGTAACTCTGTGTGTAATGGTGGGCGTTGTGTAACTCTGTGTGTAATGGTGGGCGTTGTGTAACTCTGTGTGTAATGGTGGGTGTTGTGTAACAGTGTGTAATGGTGGGCGTTGTGTAACTCTGTGTGTAATGGTGGGCGTTGTGTAACTGTGTGTAATGGTGGGCGTTGTGTAACTCTGTGTGTAATGGTGGGCGTTGTGTAACTCTGTGTGTAATGGTGGGCGTTGTGTAACTCTGTGTGTAATGGTGGGCGTTGTGTAACTCTGTGTGTAATGGTGGGCGTTGTGTAACTCTGTGTGTAATGGTGGGTGTTGTGTAACAGTGTGTGCAGAGTGTCTAACAGTGTGTGTTGTGTAACAGTGTGTGCAGAGTGTCTAACAGTGTGTGTTGTGTCACAGTGTGTGTAGTGTGCGTTACCTGCTGCCTCTCTCTCCAGGTACGGGTTCCACGTGTCCAGGACGTCCTACCTGCTGTGTGACCACGCCCCGACCGTTCTCCGCATCTTCAGTCGGATCCGGAGCTACGAGGACGGCTCGTACCCGCGCTCCTGCGCCGGTCACCGGGTCGTCTGCGTCCGGGATGTTACCGTGGGTTACGACAGCAGCCAACCAGACCACAGATGTGTAAGCGTCTCCTCATGGCTGTAGTTTGGAATTTAAATGGTTCTGTAGTTTGAAAGTAGTGTTATGTTTCCTCCAGCTGGATATAGCTGATATAGTGTTACGATTTCTGTAGTTTCATTCTAATATTATGCTTTCTGTAGTTTAATTCTAGTGGTATGCTTTCTGTAGTTTAATTCTAGTGGTATGCTTTCTGTAGTTTAATTCTAGTGGTATGCTTTCTGTAGTTTCATTCTAGTGGTATGCTTTCTGTAGTTTAATTCTAGTGGTATGCTTTCTGTAGTTTAATTCTAGTGGTATGCTTTCTGTAGTTTAATTCTAGTGGTATGCTTTCTGTAGTTTAATTCTAGTGTTATGCTTTCTGTAGTTTATTTCTAGTGTTATGCTTTCTGTAGTTTAATCCTAGTGTTATGTTTTCTGTAGTTTATTTCTAATATTATGCTTCCTATAGTTGAATTCTAGTGGTATGCTTTCTGTAGTTTAATTCTAGTGTTTTGCTTTCTGTAGTTTATTTCTAGTGTTATGCTTTCTGTAGTTTAATTCTAGTGGTATGCTTTCTGTAGTTTAATCCTAGTGTTATGCTTTCTGTAGTTTATTTCTAATATTATGCTTTCTGTAGTTTAATTCTAGTGGTATGCTTTCTGTAGTTTAATTCTAGTTGTATGCTTTCTGTAGTTTAATTCTAGTGGTATGCTTTCTGTAGTTTAATCCTAGTGTTATGCTTTCTGTAGTTTATTTCTAATATTATGCTTTCTGTAGTTTAATTCTAGTGGTATGCTTTCTGTAGTTTATTTCTAGTGTTATGCTTTCTGTAGTTTAATTCTAGTGGTATGCTTTCTGTAGTTTAATTCTAGTGTTATGCGTTCTGTAGTTTAATTCTAGTGGTATGCTTTCTGTAGTTTAATTCTAGTGGTATGCTTTATGTAGTTTAATTCTAGTTCTATGTTTTCTGTATTCCTGTCTTTTGTTTTTTTCCTGTAGTTGATTTGATGTTGAAGGCTGCTTTTTTCTTTTAAGACATGTATAAAGACATTATCTCTTATATTCTCAAATGGCTGATCCATTTTGAACCTGTTTTTTCCTTTATAACTAGGATAGGAATTTATTTTCTTTACATCCTGACGGCAATCTTTAACCACTTAGTCTTCGGGCCATTTTTGGCCATTTTTTTGTTTTTGCACTGGGCCTACTCTAGAGAGCACTGCTCCTTCATAGTATGACCTCTAATCACATGCTTGGTCTCTTTGGAAAGCTGAGAACCTGTAGAATTTGATGACATTCTAAGAATAACTGTATAATGTACTCTCACAGTGCTGGGAAGACTACAATATTGTTTTTCCTGCCGGCCGGTTACACACAACTCCAAAACCAAGCTGATTGTAGTACCCTGGGTAACTCCATATCCCTTGGAAACACTACTGAGCCCTAGCCCTAGGTCTTGTGATGCTTTGTTTAAAAGCAGATCAACAAAGCATAAAAGATGAAGCCTCCAGCTCCTTTTATGTAATGATATGTCCATTCGTTCTGGTCAGGGTCCTTTTGTAGACTCCAAAAAAGACCTTTGGCTACCCAAAATGCATACTGTAAACAAAAGTGAACCCAAACATGTAGAAGCATAATCTTGGTCTCAAATGAAAGGTTACCCTCTGGGCTTTCTTTTGAACCATTTAGATAGCATACCAGATGTTCTGATATGTAATGAGGCAGGTATAATCACACAAAAATAAAAAATTTAGCTATCCAACTCTGGGGAAGAGCCTGCTAGTTTACGCACGCCCCTTGCGCATTTGTTTGCTCAACCACACGTGAGACGTTGATTGACATGCTGGATATCATCAGAAAGGTATTTTCATTGTCTATTAGGATATCTAAGGCCCGTCCCCGACCTTTGCTGTCTGCTGGTGTAGCTGTCAATCAAAGTATACATGCCCCGTTTTGATAGTGATCGCCTCATTGGCTTGTAAGGCTTGTAAACAAGGAAGTATTGATCTTACAGACATGTGGGAGGGCTCTATGTCACCGAGAGACCTTGGCGAACACAGTGGATTCAATGAATCAGACGACATTAGCGGAATTTAAACCCTGAATCGCAGTTTTCTACAAAACAACATAGTAGCGTTTCGGTTTTCTATTTTTCGGCTGCTTTGTATAAGATGGCTTGTGCATATACACAGTGTAATTACACTAAAATAATATTGATATCCGGTTTCTGCGGACTCTTATGAACATTTCAAGACCCAACATGAAGTATCAACTCATTGCTAAGGATATCCACAACGACGATAAAGTTAGAATGCACCAAGGGAGGAGGAAGGTGAGGGGGGCTATTTTGACCTAAGACACTAGGATATTTTTGATCTATATTTGCTAAACATATTTATTCCACCATATGGTTGACATTGGATGACATTCCTGAGATTCTAAGCTTTCAAACGGTGTATGACATGACCATAACACTCAACTGTATGATGCCGAAAATTGACCCAGCATGTTGCAGGGGAAGGGCTGGTGTAATGAAAACTTGCCCGCCGGCGGGATTTGTTAAGTGGTTAAGTCAACCTCTGGGAGCGGTCTGGTCGAGCGTAGCTTCAGGCCAGATAGACCTAACCCTGTCGTCTTCCATTCCAGACGCTTCCAGTCACGAAGAGCAGCCAGATGATAAGCTTCACTTTAGCTAACGGTATCCGAGCAACGCTGAGGACCAGTGGAACCGAGCCCAAGATCAAATACTACTCCGAGTTCTGCGCTGAGCCCGGAGAAAGGTGAGCCGTCTGTCACTAGTGCGGTCATTACAGTTATAAACCGTTCACTATTACACCTATTACAGTTCTCTAGGACACGTTTAACAGTTCACTAGTACACGATGAACCGTTCCCTAGGTTAAACAGCTCACTAGGACACAATATACAGTTCACTAGGACACGATAAACTGCTCACCATTACAGTTATTACAGTTCACTAGGACGCAATATACAGTTCACTAGGACATGATAAACAGTTTGGCTTATTTCTGGTCCGAGGGTTAATATTTTCCTGACCCCTCTCTCTCACTTCTTTCTCTCGGCCCTCTCTCTCACCCCTCTCTCTCACCCCCCCCCCCTGCAGGGTGCTGTCTTGTTTGGAGGCGGAACTCGAGGAGGTGACTCGAGTTCTGGTGGCGGAACTCCTGGAGCCTGAGAAGAACCTCCTGATTGGCCGATTAGCCTGATCGTATCTCTCTCTGTCTCTGTCTCTCTATGTCTGTGTGTGTGTCTGTCTGTGTGTCTCTGTGTCTCTCCCCTCCCTGTGAGGCTGAAGGATTATAATAGCACTGGGCTCATAGAGCAGGTAAACCTTCAGGGTCCTGATGTAGTCACAGAGCCCTCCTCCACCTCCTTCAGGGTCCTGATGTAGTCACAGAGCCCTCCTCCACCTCCTTCAGGGTCCTGATGTAGTCACAGAGCCCTCCTCCACCTCCTTCAGGGTCCTGATGTAGTCAGAGTCCCTCTCCCTCCTCCACCTCCTTCAGGGTCCTGATGTAGTCACAGAGCCCTCCTCCACCTCCTTCAGGGTCCTGATGTAGTCACAGAGCCCTCCTCCACCTCCTTCAGGGTCCTGATGTAGTCAGAGTCCCTCCTCCACCTCCTCATGGTGGTGTTGTGTTTGCCGTAGCGCTGCTCTAGCTGTCCCTCTAGTTCCCCTCCTGCCTCAGACTGTCTGAAAGGCTTATTTATTTTTCTATGTACATATCTAAAGCACAAGGCGAGCGCTGGGCTGTTGTTTAGATCGCTGGTCAATGTGGGGTCTTACCCTAATACAGAAAATATGCATCAATGTGTACTCGTAAAAAATGTAACTAGTTCCATTTGGTCCTTTGTTGATGATGTCAGAGGTCCTGCTCCCATGGTTCCTGGGGCTGAGAGAAGCTTTATAGGAGCAGAGGAGAGCCTTAGCTCAGTCTGACGGACTGGAGGTTCTGGTGAGACCAGAGGCCACAATGTCTGCTACATCTTCCCTCTGTCATTTGAAACAGTTTTAAAGATGTGAGGTCATGTTCTAGGCTCAGAGAGGGAGTGGTAAGTGTGTGGCAGTCAGGTGTTGGGATCACACTAAATGATCTGATGGAAAGTGTCTTCAGAAATATGATGGGGGTCTTGTTTGTAACTTGAAGTGATCAATGTAGGGACATTCTTCTAAAGACAACAAGACGAATAATACTCCTATAACAGGAACGAATGCTCAATAATCTCCTGTGATGAACTTCTTCTGAGAGTGAAAGGTATCATGGTCAATTCAAGCCAGATTCCATATTTCATACTGACTGCCTACCTGGACATGGGCTATCTGAAGTACTTATATTTTGTGATTGTTTTGATGTTGTACATTGTGATTGTGGTTGCGAATGCTTTGCTCATTGTAACTATTTGTATGAGCCTATGTATGTGTTTCTGTGTAGCCTGTTGGTTAATGAACTGTATGGTAGTGCTGGTCTATTTCCATTCCTCCTGCTGCAGATCACCTCAGACACTCACACCATATCTAGATCCATATGTTTCCTTCAGATCTACTGCTTGTACACCTATGCCACTGTGGAGTTTAGTAACCTGGCTGTGATGTCCTATGATAGGTACCTTGCTATCTGCTGTCCTCTGCATTATAAGGCTCGGCTGACCTCTAACAAGGTGGCTCTGCTCATCGTTCTCGTATGGCTGTACTCTCTTATCAAGTTCCTAGTTTCTACTTTTCTGACTTTCCGTTTAAAACTCTGTGGGAACGTCATAGACCGACTATACTGTCAGATCTACTATGTGACCAAACTCGCGTGTTCTGACACCACAGTAAACAATGTCTGGGGTCTTTTTGCATCATTTGTGACCATTGGGGTTCCATTGATCCCCATCCTGTTCTCCTACACCAAGATCCTCAGGGTTTGTGTCGTTGGTTCTAAAGAGACCAGACAGAAAGCAGTCAGTACCTGCACCCCCCACATCGCCTCCTTACTGATCTGTTCCCAGGATATTGCGTATTGTTTTATCGCTGTACTTTGTAACAATCCAAGGACTCTTTAACCCTATAATTTATGGACTGAGGTTATCTAAAATAAGACAGATTTGTAGAAATCAGTTTTTCCATAAGAAGATATAGTTATCTCTTTTTGATATCTACATATGTATTAGATGTATAATACCTAATCCTAACCCCTACATATTTAGGTCATTTTTTACTTTTATTATTTGCAACAAGTCGCACATAACTTTATTCATGTGATTTCCCCTTAAAAGGTGTAGTAGGTTAAATTTAAGAGTTGTTAAGAGAATGTGATAGACAGGCAAGATGAATTCCTCTAGCCAATCAGGAAAGAGACGCCTTTATTGGTTAAAAATGAGCCAGGATAATTCTTTTTTTTGTATAATTCTTTTTGTTTGATTTAAGTTGTTTTTTTAAGAACAAGCAAATAAACAAAATAGACAAGAAATAAGAGAAAAAAAAAGCACAAGTGTATATGTTGTTCACTGTTTGATAAAATGCAGAAAATAATCAGTAATTTGATTGCATGTTCACACACACACACACACACACACACACACACACACACACACACACACACACACACACACACACACACACACACACACACACTGTAGTTCCCCACCTTTCCTAGCGATGCCACAAGCATTATTTCTCACAGTGCCTCATAAATGTGTTTCCATAGTTCATTAAATTGTTTTGTTCTATTGATATCCTCAAACAATGTATTTTCTATGGTTAAACAATATTTCATAAGTTCTTTCCTGCTCTTTAATGTAGGTGCCTCTGCTTCTTTCCATTTTTTTTAAGATGAGCTTCTTATAAACAAGGGAAGAAAACCTAATCTGCCATCCCTTAGGGTACCTTACACCCTCGGGATTCTGAAAAATACACAGCTGAGCTGAAAACTGCAGTTTTGTTTTACAAATACTTGATGTCCATTCTTGGATTTCCTTCCATCTTTTGTTCACTTTCATACAATGCCAAAAGGGGTGCATGTGGGAGTCTAGAGAGCCACACTTCACAAACTGGTCAGAGGAGTCCGAATAAAACGTGTGTGATTTATCTCTAGTGCAGTATATTCTGGTCATCAATTTATATTGCATTAACCTAAGATTTTCATTTGTGGTAATTTTATTGGTGAGATACAAGCATTTCTTCTGTTTTATGTTGGCTTCTTTGAATTGGAGATTACTAAAAGATAGTGGAAGGCCTTCGGCATTCCTTACATAGTGACGCTCAAGTGGTAGCATTTGAATCCGAACAACTTTAAAGAAAGAATAAAACTTAAGAAGAACAATAGTTCAGCACTGCATGCAGCACTCCACTGATTAATGATGATGAGACTTTTAGTTAAATACAGCTGTGTGAAATATCTGTTTTCAGCATTAATAGCTGTAATAAAATGTTAATAAAGAAGTTATGCCTCAATGTGTGCGTCTAAAAGATGTAGCTGGTTCCATTGGGTCCTTTGTTGATGATGTCAGAGGTCCTGCTCCCATGGTTTCTGGTGTTGAGAGATGCTTTAAGGAGGAGAGGTGAGCCTTAGCTCAGTCTGATGGACTGGAGGTCCTGGTTAAAGCAGAAACTGTTAAAACAGTTTTATCGATGTGAAGTCATGTTCTAGGCTCAGAGAGGGAGTGGTAAGTGTGTGGCGGTTACTTAATGTATCCACACTTATTGTACGCACTTGTTGTACTTATTCATAGTACTTAATTGTGTAGCATATGCAGTAGCTGCTATCACTGCTGTATACAGGGAATTGGTTAGCCTAGAGATTGTTAGTACTTGCACTAGGTTCTGTGAACATCTTTACTGCACCGACAGCGATATATTGTTTCACCTTTTATGACAAATGTACTTATTGTAACTAAGTCACTTTGTATTAAAGCGTCTGCTAAATGCCCTAAATGTAAATGTGTGGGGATCACACTAAATGTTCCGATGGAAAGTGTCTTCTGATGTCCGAGATGAGAAACGTTATTATCAGATATGAGACTTATTTTTAGTTTGAAGAGAATCATGTAGGGACAATCTTCGAAAAGACAACAAGACAAATAATATTCCTAAAACAGGAACATAGACCAATCTCCTGTGACAAACTTCTTCTGAGAGTGAAAGGTATCATGGTCAATTCAAGCCAGTTTCCATATTTCATACTGACTGCCTACCTTGACATGGGCTATCTAAAATACTTATATTTTGTGATTGTTTTGATGCTGTACATTGTGATTGTGGTTGCGAATGCTTTGCTCATTGTAACTATTTGCATGAAGAGGAGCCTACATGAGCCTATGTATGTGTTTCTGTGTAGCCTGTTGGTTAATCAGCTGTATGGTAGCACTGGTCTATTTCCATTCCTCCTGCTGCAGATCACCTCAGACAGTCACACCATATCTAGATCCATGTGTTTCCTTCAGATCTACTGCTTGTATACGTATGCATCTGTGGAGTTTAGTAACCTGGCTGTGATGTCCTATGATAGGTACCTTGCTATCTGCTGTCCTCTGCATTATAAGGCTCGGCTGACCTCTAACAAGGTGGCTCTGTTGATCGCTCTCATATGGCTGTACTCTCTTATCAAGTTCATAATACCCCTTTATCTGAATCTTCGTTTAACGCTGTGTGGGAACGTCACAGATCGGCTTTACTGTCATAATTACCACGTGGTCAAACTGGCATGTTCTGTTACCACAGTTAACAATATCTACGGACTTTTTGCAACATTTCTGACCGTTTTTGTTCCATTGATCCCCATCCTCTTCTCCTACACCAAGATCCTCAGGGTTTGTGTCGTTGGTTCTAAAGAGACCAGACAGAAAGCAGTCAGTACCTGCAGCCCCCACATCGCCTCCCTGATCAATTTCTCTTTTGGGTGTTGTTTTGAAATATTTCAGAGTAGATTCAATATGACCGGTGTTCCCAGGATAATACGTATCGTTTTATCGCTGTACTTTCTCACTATCCAACCAATCTTTAACCCTATCATTTATGGGCTGAGGTTATCTAAAATAAGACAGATGTGTAGAAATCAGTTTTGCTGTCAGAAGTTAAAGTTATAACTCTTTAATAACTTCACATATATTGATATGAATAATACTTAATGTGAATCCTGCATATCTGTGTAGGATAGGTAATTTTTTACTTTTATTATTTGCAACTAGTCGCACATAACTTTATTCATGTGATTTCCCCTTAAAAGGAAGTAGGTCAGATTTAAGAGTTGAAAAGAGAATGTGATAGACAGGCAAGATGAATTCCTCTAGCCAATCAGGAAAGAGATGCCTTGATCGGTCAAAAATTTGCCAGGATCATTCTAAAATCGTAATGGTCTCATGCAGAGGCCTATGTGGTCTACTACGAACCAATTTTCACACTTTCACCCACTAAGAGCTAATGGACGGCAATGGTTTTCCTTAAATAGTCACCCTCAAATTGAAGCTTTTGAAACTTAACTACAACAACTTTTACCATGAATTAATAAAATAAATACAATATTGTTCATGTTGTCTTTTATTTGCCCTTCTTTCCCAGTAAACCAGTGGTTTCCACAGCTGTAGAGACAAGTCAAACTGTCTAAAGGTCCACTCCACATAGTACTGACCCTTCTGTGGTCACTGGTTTAGAAACACAAACCATGATGTTAGCTGATTTCATCTAGTTGGATCCAAAACTATTCCCTGCAGGTTTTAAATCAGTATGTTTTAAAGTACTTCCAAATCCCGATTTACAATTTGGAAATCAATATTGTATGAACTTGTTTCATTACAATTTCTTTTTTGTGATCAATGATTTATTGTTTTTCAAATGGAGGGGGGTGGGGGGGGGGGGGGTACAGACATATCAAAAGTCATATGTTAAATTAAGAAAAGTAGAAAAGAAAAAGAAAGAAGAAAAAATATCAGGTTGGTAAGACAATACATAAAGCAACAAAAACATGTTCAGCAGGTAAATCACAACAAAGATTGCCTAGTTCTTGCTGTCGTCTTCCCTATCCCAAGAGATCATCTTGGATGAGAAAGAGTACCAAGCTTGGACAGTCATTGGTCGGGCCTTATTAAGTCTGACAGTTGTGTCTTCAAGATTGACAATGTTGACCAGGCTATGGATCCAGAATGATTTCATTCACATATCTGGAGTAAACCAGTTGTTCAAAATTGTTTTATATAAATCAATAGCAAATTCAGTTCAAAATGATATTCGCAGGGTTTACCTCTGCAAAGATCAGAATTATCATTAAGCAGACAAAAAACAGGATTAGGAACATAAAAATTATCAAGTATATCCGCTAAAACTGAGTTTGCATCAAACCAGAACTTAGAGATAACCGGACAATCCCAAAACATGTATTTACACTTTCTTATTGATAAAGGTTGAACTGAAAACAAATTATTTTTACATGTTCCTCTGATCAGCAAATAAATCCCTGTCAAGCTTGGTGTTTCATTCAATATAGCTTGGTGCTTCATTGGTCTTCCCATCAACTGAACATGTTTCCTCTGGCTTGTATAATCCAGAATTTTGTGCCCAAGATGTTGAGTTCAAGCTGACCTACAACCATTTAAATCGCATGATGATTCCCACGGACATATAGCATGTTCAACACCAGGTCATGGATCAATAGCATGTTCAACACCAGGTCATGGAGCTATAGCATGTTAAACACCAGGTAATGGACCTATAGCATGATCAACACCAGGTCATGGACATAAAGCAATCTTCAAGATACGATTGTGTTGATTTGTTAAATGTCTGAACAAAGGTTAACCATTACAAATTTAAAGTTTGAAGCCTAAGTAGTTGAAGTGTCAGAGAATGGGTTTCTCTGTGCTCCCATTGACTTCCAAGATAAAAAATAATATTTTAAAGTAGAATATCTTAAACGGTTAAAAATATTTTTACATTTCCATTTTGAATGGAAGTGCACGATTCCAAGCTAGTCTGTTCATTAAAAAACTGGTTTGGTGTCTCTCTGTGTACATTTGTGGAAAGAGAAAGGTCCCAAACTTTGAAGAGAATACGAAAGAAAGAAAGAAAGAAAGAAAGAAAGAAAGAAAGAAAGAAAGAAAGAAAGAAAGAAAGAAAGAATACACCTTAAGAAGAACAATAGTTGAGCGCTGCATTCAGCACTCCCGTAATTAATGATAAGACTTTTAGTTAAATACAGCTCTGTTAAATATCTGTTTTCAATAGTAATAGCTTAATTAAAAAGTTAATAAAGAAGTTATGCACCAATGTGTACGTCTAAAATATGTAGCGGGTTCCATTGGGTCCTTTGTTGTTGATGTCAGAGGTCCGGCTCCCATGGTTACTGCTATTGAGAGAAGCTTTATAGGAGCAGAGGAGAACCTTAGCTCAGTCTAACGGTCCGGAGGTCCTCGTTGAAGCAGAAACAGTTGAAACAGTTTTAAAGATGTGAGGTCATGTTCTAGGCTCAGAGAGGGAACCGTGTGGCGGTTACTTAATGTACACACTTATTGTACGCACTTGATGTACCTTGTACTTATTCATTACATCCATCACATTACTTAATTGTGTAGCATATGTAGTAGCTGCTATCACTGCTGTATAAAGGGAATGGGTTAGCCTAGAGATTGTTAGTACTTGCACTTGGATCTATGAACATCTTTACTGCACCGACAGCGATATATTGTTTCACTTCTTATGACAAATGTACTTATTGTAAGTCGCTTTGTATTAAAGCGTCTGCGAAATGCCCTAAATGTAAATGTGTGGGGATCACACTAAGTGTTCCGATGGAAAGTGTCTTCGGATGTCCAAGATGAGAAACGTGATCAGATATGAGACTTATTTTTAGTTTGAAGAAAATAATGTAGGGACAATCTTCAAAAAGACAACAACACGAATAATATTCCTAAAACAGGAACATATACCAATCTCCTGTGACAAACTTCTTCTGAGAGTGAAAGGTATCATGGTCAATTCAAGCCAGTTTCCATATTTCATACTGACTGCCTACCTGGACATGGGCTATCTGAAGTACTTATATTTTGTGATTGTTTTGATGCTGTACATTGTGATTGTGGTTGCAAATGCTTTTCTCATTCTAACTATTTGTATGAAGAGGAGCCTACATGAGCCTATGTATGTGTTTCTGTGTAGCCTGTTGGTTAATCAGCTGTATGGTAGTGCTGGTCTATTTCCATTCCTCCTGCTGCAGATCACCTCAGACAGTCACACCATATCTAGATCCATGTGTTTCCTTCAGATCTACTGCTTGTACACCTATGTATCTGTGGAGTTTTGTAACCTGGCTGTGATGTCCTATGATAGGTATCTTGCTATCTGCTGTCCTCTGCATTATAAGGCTCGGCTGACCTCTAACAAGGTGGCTCTGTTGATCGCTCTCATATGGCTGTACTCTCTTATCAAGTTCCTAGTTACTCTTTGTCTGAATCTTCGTTTAACACTATGTGGGAATGTCACTGACCGGTTGTACTGTAATAACTACTATGTGGTCAAACTGGCATGTTCTGTTACCACAGTTAACAATATCTACTGACTTTTTGGAACATTTCTGACCGTTTTTGTTCCATTGTTCCCCATCCTGTTCTCCTACACCAAGATCCTCAGGGTTTGCGTCGTTGGTTCTAAAGAGACCAGACAGAAAGCAGTCAGTACCTGCACCCCCCACATCGCCTCCCTGATCAATTTCTCTTTTGGGTGTTGTTTTGAAATATTTCAGAGTAGATTCAATATGACCGGTGTTCCCAGGATAATACGTATCGTTTTATCGCTGTACTTTCTCACCATCCAACCAATCTTTAACCCTATCATTTATGGGCTGAGGTTATCTAAAATAAGACAGATGTGTAGAAATCAGTTTTGCTGTCAGAAGTTATAGCTATAACTTTGTAATAACTTCACATATATTGATATGAATAATACTTAATGTGAATCCTGCATATCTGTGCAGGATAGGTAATTTTTTACTTTTATTATTTGCAACTAGTTGCACATAACTTTATTCACGTGATTTCCCCTTTAAAGGAATTAGGTCAGATTTAAGAGTTGAAAAGAAAATGTGATAGACAGGCAAGATGAATTCCTCTAGCCAATCAGGAAAGAGATGCCTTTATTGGTCAAAAATTGGCCAGGATCATTCTAAAATCTTAATGGTCTCATGCAGAGGCCTATGTGGTCTACTACGAACCGATTTTCACACTTCCACCCACTAAGAGCTAATGGACGGCAATGGCATTCATTAAATAGTCTCCCTCCAATTGAAGCTTTTGAAACTTAACTACAACAACTTTAACCATGCATTAATACAATTAATACAATATTGTTCATGTTGTCTTATATTTTCCCTTCTTTCCCAGTAAACAAGTGTTTTCTACAGCTGTATACACAAGTCAAACTGTCTAAAGGTCCACTCCAAATTGTATTGACCCTTCTGTGGTCACTGGTTTAGAAACACAAATCTTTATGTTGCCTGATTTCATCTAGTTGCCTGGATCAAAACCTATTCCCTGGTTTTAAAGCGGTATGTTTGGAACTTCAAATTCCTGATTTGCAATTTGGAAATGGGGACTTTTTTGCGTAAACTTGTTTAATTTACAATTTCTTTTTGACAAACGTTGAACTGAACAAAAAACATTTTACATGTTCCTCTGATCAACAAATGAATCTCTGAAGAGCTTGGCATGTAATTCGATATGGTTTAGTGCTTCATTGGGGGTCCCATCGGCTGAACATATTTGGCCTGTTAAGCACCTTGAGACTGCAATGGTGATTAAGGGCTACACAAATAAAATTGAATTGAATTGAATGAACATGTTTCCACTGGCTCTTATAATCCAAGCTGACCTGCTACCATTTAAATCACTTGATGATTCCCATGGACCTATAGCATGTTCAAAAGCAGGTCATAGTCCAATAGCATGTTCAACCCCAGGTAATGGACCTATAGCATGTTCAACACCAGGTCATGGATCTATAGCAATCTTGATGATACAAGTTTGATGATTTGTTCAATGTTTGAACGAAGGCTAACCGTTAACATTTTTAAGTTTGAAGACTAAGAACTTCAAGTCTCAGATAATGGACTTTGCTGTCCTCCCATTGACTTCCATTGTAAAAAAATATATATTTTCACGTAGAATATCTTAAAGTTAAAAATACTTAAACTTTTTGAATGGAAGCATGCGATACCAAGCTAATCTGATCATTAGTCCCTCTGTGAAACTTTGTGGAAGGAGAAAGGTCAAAAAGTTCGAAGAGAATAAGAAAGGAAGAAAAAAAGAAGAAAGAAAGAAAGAAAGAAAGAAAGAAAGAATGAAAGAATGAATGAATGAATGAATGAATGAATGAATGAATGAATGAATGAATGAATGAAAGAAAGAAAGAAAGAAAGAAAGAAAGAAAGAAAGAAAGAAAGAAAGAAAGAAAGAAAGAAAGAAAGAAAGAAAGAAAGAAAGAAAGAAAGAAAGAATACAATTTAAGAAGAACCAAAGTTGAGCACTGCATTACTCACTTAATTAATGATAAGACTTATACTTAAATACAGCTTTGTTAATTATCTGTTTTTAATATTGATAGGTGTAATAAAAAAGAAAATAAATAAGTTATGCACCAATGTGCATGCCTAAAAGATGTAGCAGGTTCCAGTTGGTCCTTTGTTGATGATGTCAGAGGTCCTGCTCCCATGGTTCCTGGGGCTGAGAGAAGCTTTATAGGAGCAGAGAAGAGCCTTAGCTCAGTCTGATGGACTGGAGGTTCTGGTTAGACCAGAGGCCACAATGTCTGCTACATCTTCCCTCTGTCATTTGAAACAGTTTTAAAGATGTGAGGTCATGTTCTAGGCTCAGAGAGGGAGTGGTAAGTGTGTGGCAGTCAGGTGTTGGGATAACACCAAATGATCTGATGGAAAGTGTCTTCAGAAATAAGATGGGGGTCTTGTTTGTAGTTTGAAGTGATCGATGTAGGGATATTCTTCTAAAAGACAACAAGGCGAATAATATTTATATTGCAGGAATGGATGCTCAATAATCTCCTGTGATGAACTTCTTCTGAGAGTGAAAGGCATCATGGTCAATTCAAGCCAGTTTCCATATTTCCTACTGACTGAATACCTGGACATGGGCTATCTGAAGTACTTATATTTTGTGATTCTTTTGATGCTGTACATTGTGATTGTGGTTGCAAATGCTTTTCTCATTGTAACTATTTGTATGAAAAGAAGCCTACATGAGCCTATGTATGTGTTTCTGTGTAGCCTGTTGGTTAATGAACTGTATGGTAGTGCTGGTCTATTTCCATTCCTCCTGCTGCAGATCACCTCAGACACTCACACCATATCTAGATCCATATGTTTCCTTCAGATCTACTGCTTGTACACCTATGCCACTGTGGAGTTTAGTAACCTGGCTGTGATGTCCTATGATAGGTACCTTGCTATCTGCTGTCCTCTGCATTATAAGGCTCGGCTGACCTCTAACAAGGTGGCTCTGCTCATCGTTCTCGTATGGCTGTACTCTCTTATCAAGTTCCTAGTTTCTACTTTTCTGACTTTCCGTTTAAAACTCTGTGGGAACGTCATAGACCGACTATACTGTCAGATCTACTATGTGACCAAACTCGCGTGTTCTGACACCACAGTAAACAATGTCTGGGGTCTTTTTGCATCATTTGTGACCATTGGGGTTCCATTGATCCCCATCCTGTTCTCCTACACCAAGATCCTCAGGGTTTGCGTCGTTGGTTCTAAAGAGACCAGACAGAAAGCAGTCAGTACCTGCACCCCCCACATCGCCTCCCTACTGATCTTCACCTTTGGGTGTGGATTTGAAATATTTCAGAGTAGATATAATATGACCAGTGTTCCAAGGATATTGCGTATTGTTTTATCGCTTTACTTTGTAACAATCCAAGGACTCTTTAACCCTATAATTTATGGACTCAGGTTATCTAAAATAAGACAGATTTGTAGAAATCTGTTTTTCCGAAAGAAGATATAGGTATCACTTTTTGATGTCTTCATATACGTATATTCGATGTATAATACCTAATGGGAATCCTACATAATTGTGTAGGATAGGTCACTTTTTTACTTTCATTCTTTGCAACTATTCGCACATAACTTTATGTCTATGATTTCCCCTTAAAAGGTGTAGTAGGTTCGATTTAAGAGTTTTAAAGAGAATGTGATAGACAGGCAAGATGAGGAGATGCCTCGATTGGTCAAAAATGAGCCAGGATCATTCTAAAATCGTAATGGTCTCATACAGAGGGTTTTGTGGTCATTTACGAACAGATGTCCACTCTTTCACCCACTAAGAGCTAATGGACGGCAATGGCATTCCTTAAATAGTCACGCTCATATTGTATCATTTGATTCTGAACTGATTCTGAACAACTTTAACCATGCATTAATAAAATATAAACAATAATGTTCATGTTGTCTTGTATTTGCCCTTTTTCCCAGTAAACCAGTGGTTTCCACAGCTGTAGAGACAAGTCAAACATACTAAAGATCCACTTCAACTAGTACTGACCCTTCTGTGGTCAATGGTTTAGAAACACAAACCATGATGTAAGCTGATTTCATCTAGTTGCCTGGATCCAAAACTATTCCCTGGTTTGTTTTGAAGAACTTCAAAATCCTGATTTGCAATTTTAGAAATGGGACAATATTGCATAAATGTGTTTCATTCTTATTGATAAAGGTTGAACTGACCACAAAACATTTTTAAATATTCCTCTGATCAACAAATGAATCTCTTTCAAGCTTGGTGTGTCATTTAAAATGGCTTAGTGTTTCCACTGGATTAATTTACAATATCTTATTGATAAAGGTTGAACTGAACACAAAACATGTTGAGATATTCCTCTGGTTCATGCCCTAATACCATTCAAATCGCATGGTTATTCCCATGGACCTATAGTATGCTCAACACCAGGTCATGGACCTATAGCATGTTCAACACCAGGTCATGGATCTATAGTATGCTCAACACCAGGTCATGGACCTATAGTATGCTCAACACCAGGTCATGGACCTATAGTATGCTCAACACCAGGTCATGGACCTATAGCATGATCAACACCAGGTCATGGACCTATAGAATGCTCAACACCAGGTCATGGACCTATAGTATGCTCAACACCAGGTCATGAACCTATAGCATGATCAACACTAGGTCATGGATCTATAGTATGCTCAACACCAGGTCTGAAGTATTATGAGCCTCAGCATAGGCGTGGGCCTGGGGTTAGGGTTAATGTTAGGGTTAGGGTGAATAGAGAAAAGAAGAAAAAAATTATTAATGAATGCCTTAGTTAACATGAACACCACTGCCTCAGTTGACATGTACACCAAGAGTAAAGATGAACACCATTAGTAAATGATTACTGGACCATTTGTTAATTGTTAGTGATTGCTTCTTAACTGCATAATGTTATTTGATGGTTCAATGTACATAAGTTACAAATGCACTGTACTGAATCATATAATTAGCATAACATGCCAACAAAAATTATTGGAAATTGCATAAATGGAAATTCTGGCTTCTCTGACATTACCCTACAGCCAGTAACTCCTCTTTTGAGATTCTGCTCTCGGTCGGAACGCTTTGTTTAGTTGTGGCCTGTGTGTAATGATCCACTATTCTCAGAGTCACAGTTTAGTAGATTAAGGGTTAATAGGAGTCGAGTCATGGTAGTTTATTGTAGTTTATAATTGTAGTGTAACTAATTAATATAGTACATATTAATACTTAATCAGTACATAAGAGCTATATCACTACAAAAATAAAATACAGAACTTTACTTTGTGCAATCCCTCCTCACAACATCCCAAAAGATTGCCTGCCTCACTAACTTCCCCGCTGGATTACCGCGTCCACTGGGATTTCCTCCATGCGGTCAGAAAAAGAAACAGAGAAAACTTCATTTTAATTTTAATTTTGGGGCGTGCAACGTGCGCACCCTTCTTGACAATGACTCCAAAGAACGGCCAGAAAGACTCACAGCCTTCGTAGCAAGAGAACTGCAAAGGTTCAATGTTGACATTGCAGCCTTATCCGAGACCAGAATGGCGGAAGAAAGGAAACTGAGAGAGGAAAAGGGAGGATATAACTTATTTTGGAAGGGCAGGCCTGCTGGTGAACCAAGGTTTGCTTTGCCATCAAAAGCAACCTGGTAAGGCAACTCAATGAACTGCCCCAGGGCATCAGCGAGCGCCTTATGACAGTCCGGCTAAAGCTGGAAAGCAACCGGAAGGCCACTGTTGTGAGTGCATATGCTCCCACTCTGGACTCACAAGATGTCATCAAAGAAGCCTTCTATGCCAGCCTAGATAACATCTTGTCAGCCATCACAAAAGAAGACATAATCATCCTCCTTGGGGACTTCAATGCCAGAGTGGGTCGGGATTATACAACATAGAGTGGCACCTTGGGAAAAGAGGGAGGAGGGAATATCAACTCCATGCGCCCTCGATCCAAGCATTGGCATCTGATCGACTACGTCATTGTTCGAGCCAGGGACAGACGTGATTTACATCTCACAAGAGCAATGACCAGTACGGATGGACGTTGAGAGTGTGGTGAGGTGTGAGGAGATACCATCAGACCTCAGGGATGCACTGATTGTCATCCTTTTCAAGAAAGGTGACAAAGCAGATTGTGGAAACTACAGGGGAATCTCACTCCTATTTACCAACGGGAAGATCATCACCCGCATTCTTTTTAAGAGATTCCTCCCTCTATCAGAGGAAGTCCTCCCTGAAACACAGTGTGGCTTCCGTTCTGCCTGTGGCACAACTGACATGATCTTCACAACCAGACAGCTACAAGAAAAAACAAATCACTATGTATGGCCTTCATAGATCTAACAAAAGCCTTTGATTCAGTAACCGCCAGGCCGTTTGGACAATCCTATCCAAGTGTGGATGCCCAGAAAAGTATATCAGGACATCACAACATGTCAGCAGCTGTCCTCTGCAATGGCTCTGAGACTGAACCTTTCAAGGTTGAAACTGGAGTCAAACAAGGCTGCATTATTGCCCCAACCCTTTTCACAGTCTTTATAGCAGCCATCCTCCACCTCATTGGTAACAATCTACCCACCGGTTTCCAGTCTTCAGAACAGATGGCAAACTGCTCAACCTAAACAGATTAAAGCCAAATCAAAGCTCTCCCTCTCTTGGAGCTGCGATATATGCATATGACAATGCTATTGTGGCCCACACAGAAGAAGATCTACAGATCACATTGAATGCTTTTGCTTGGGCTAACAAGCTCCTTGGACTGACCCTGAACATCAAAAAGACCCAGGTTCTCCATCAGCCTCCACCAGACAATAACAATTGCAAATGAATGCCTTGTGAATGTGGACCACTTCCATATCTGGGTAGCCACCTCTCCTAAAAAGCAGACATTGACGGTGAAGTACAAAATAAAATCTGCTGTGTAAGTGGAGCTTTTGCAAAGCTCTGCAAAAGGGTCTGTGAGAATCCAGATCGCTTGCTAGGACTAATTTGTTTGTATATGGAGCAATCACCTTCCCGCACTCCTCTATGGTGCAGAGACATGGACAACATACAGCAGGCATCTAAGATCTTTGGAGTCCTACCATCAGAGACACCTCAGAAAAATCCTGCGTGTCAGCTGGGATGAGAAGCGGACAAACATCAGCATCCTGGACGATGCAAACATACACAGCATCACCACCACTATCACAAAGCATCGGCTGCGATGGACAGGCCATGTCATATGGGTGCCCGATACTCGCCTCCCAAAGCAGATACTCTACTCCTAGCTTTCAATTGGCCACCGTGCACCTGGAGGCCAGAAAAACATCACAAGGACAACATTAGGACAAACCTCAAACTGCACTACACAGATCCACCTGGAGAAACGGCCTGAGAGGGAAGGTGCCACTTTCTATGAGGACCAACTTCGACAGGCGGCAAAACTCAAGCAGCAGCAAAGGAAGGAGGGGTTCACCACAAAACAGAACCCCCCAATCCCTCCCCCTTGCACCTCACATCCATGCCCACACTGCAGTAGAGCATGTGGCTCCAGAATTGGCCTCTTTGGTATAGTCCATGCTGAGACCGAGGAGCTGCATGACCAACGCTTAGATGAAGTGTTGAAGGTCATCAAGGCGGTGGGGCTCAAGCTCAAGCGATTCTTAGGCATGGTGAATTATTTAGCCAAGTTCATCCCAGAGCTATCAACAGTGGCCCATCCACTGTATGAGCTACTGAGGGGAGATACAGAGTGGACGTGGGGTGCTGCACACTGTGAAGCTTTCAGAAATCTAAAGAATGCATTAGCCACTGCCCCGGTACTTACCTTCTATGATGCCAACAAGCCCACCATCGTGTCAGCAGATGCCAGCAGCTACGGGCTGGGGGGCGTCCTGCTCCAGCAGCATAGAGAGAGCTGGAAACCTGTGGACTACTGCTCCAGACGATTGAGTGATGTGGAGAAACGGTACGCCCAGATCGGGAAGGAGTGCCTTGCCAGCGTTTGGGCCTGTGAACGCTTCGACAAGTACCTGTATGGACCGGACAGTTTTAGACTGGTGGCCGATCACAAACCACTGGTACCCCTCATGAACAGCAAGGATCTGGACTGCGTGCCAATAAGGTGCCAGAGGCTGCTGATGAGACTGATGCGGTTCAACGCCACTGCAGAGCATGCACCTGGTAAGACATTAGCAGTGGCAGATGCACTGTCTAGGGGCCCAGAGCAGTGTCAGGGGGATGGGGTCTGTCATGAGGAGGTAGCAGCACACATTGAGGCTGTTATGGACCAGGTCCCAGCCACACCAATGATAGGCAGCTCCAGTGCCCAGTGAGCTCCCATCCAGGCCATCGCAGAAAATTGCTATAGATCTGCGCGAGTACAAGAAGCACAACTACTTAGTAGTGTCAGATTATTACTCCAGATATCTAGACATTTTGAATCTGCCTACAATTCCTACCCAATTACAATTTACTATTTACAATTTACACCATGTTGTACCTAAGATGAAAGCCACATTTGCACGTTTCGGTATCCCCGAAGTGATAGTGAATGATAATGGGCCCCAGCTAGCTTCAGCAGAGATGAGGGAGTTCAGTGAAGACTATGATTTTGTACATATCACATCAAGCCCTAGCTACCCCTAGAGTAACGGGCAGGAAGAGAGGGCAGTTCAGATAGCTAAGTCTATATTGGGACAGAAAGACCCCCTCCTGGCACTAATCACATACAGAGCCACACCCACCTTGTCGACAGGAATCAGTCCAGCAGAACTGTTGATGGGCAGGAAAATTAGGACCACCTTGCCCATCTTGCAGGACAATCTGGGACCTAACTGGTCCAACGAGGACGGGATCAGGAAGGCTGACGCTGCAGCCAAGCAGCGGCAGGCCTATTTCTACAACCGCAGCAATGGAGTCAAGGTCCTACCACCCCTGAGCCCGGGGGACTCCACACTAATGAAACTGGATGGACAGAAACAGCGGACAACGCCTGCCGTTGTTCATAGCTCTAGCTCCACTCCAAGGTCCTATAGCGTGGAGACCGCACAAGGTGAGCGCTACAGGAGGAACAGACGCCACCTGCAGTCTCCGCCTGTCAGTGAGAGTTCTGACCAGGTGACTCCAGAGGTCACGGATACTGACAGTGGGGACACACAGGGTGCGGGGTCACAATAAACTCCCACACGACCACAAGGGACTGAGATCGTCACTCGTTCTGGCAGAGTGAGCAAGCCTCCGGTCAAACTGAAGTGGTGAACAGGGACTGTGGGGCTGTTTTGGGGGAAAGACTCAGGGTCAAGAGACTTTGCAGTATGGACTTTTGGGGAGAGAAAAAAGAAAAGAAAAAGAAAGGGAAATGTTTGAGCAATGAATGATTTGTTTGATTAATGAATGATTTTTGTTGCAGAAAAATTCACTTTCATTATTTCTGATTTACATTAACAGAAAATGCACTTTTGCTATTTCTGATTTACATTAATAGGAAATTGTTTATTGTTTATTGTTTATTGTGGATCCCCATTAGTTGTCGCAGAAGTGGCAGACTAGTCTTCCTGGGGTCCAATTAAAATCAGAACATACAAACAATTAATCATCACTCAAATACAGTAAAAGTAGTGACAAAACTACAAATACATAGCAACAGTCAAACAAACAAACATAATTCATTGAGCGCCAAGCCAAGTCAGAGTCCCGAGTTCATATTTAACATAAATAAAAATAGGATTTAATTTGCCTCTTGAATTCCCTCTTCACAGGTATAACACGAATGTGCGAAGGGAGTATATTCCACAAAGAAATGGACCTATAGAAGGATGTCCTCCTCATTGCATTACTCCTACAGTGTGGGAGCACAACTAGCCCTGCTGTTGCAGATCTAGTACCGTATGAATGAGCATCAGAGCAAAAAACTATTTCATTAAAAAGAGCTCTAGGAACATGAGTGGAAATTACATTCTTAATAAATATCAAGGACCTAATGGATAACCTAACAAGAGCTTTAGGCCACTTGAGATCAGAATGCATCTGATCTACATTTGATCTGTAAGATCTATCAAGGGCAAGTCTAGCAGCCCGGTTTTGTACAGTTTGTAGTTTGCTTAGGTCAGTCTTAGAGGCAGAGGCCCAAATAACAGAACAATAGTCGAGATGGCATAATACTAATGTTTGAACAACCTGTCTCCGTAAAGTAGCTGGTAAGTAGGTGGCACATTTCCGGACCGTAGCAATGCTCCTACTCATCTTGGCAACTATCTGCCTAACATGATCAGTCCAGGACAGAGTGTTACAAATAGAAAGTCCCAGAAGCTTTAACTTGCTCTCCTGCTTGACTGGCTGACTAGAAATCTGCAGATCAAGCATAGGCTGACTGGCTACATTATGCCGAGATCCAAAGACAATGCTGACAGTTTTTGATAGATTTAAAACAAGTCTATTTGCAGTAACCCAATTGACCACTGCTTTCAGATCTTGTGACAGAACGGACTTAAGTTTACAGCATGAAGATGCAGAATAGTACAGTGTAGAATCGTCAGCGTATAAAACCAAAGTGGATTCTTGAATAACAAGCGGGAGATCATTCGTAAAAATTGAAAATAAGAGCGGACCCAAACAACTTCCTTGCGGCACACCACAGTCTATGTTAATGCTGTTGGACAGAGTACCATTCAAGAAAACCTGTTGAGTTCTGAAAGATAAATAATTTTCAAACCAAGAGATTGCCATAGGTCCAAAACCATAATGCGTGAGTTTTTCAATCAACAACTTATGGTCAATTAGGTCAAATGCAGCGCTGAAGTCCAACATGACAGCACCAGATAACAATGAATTGTCAATCCCCCTTAACCAATCGTCAGTCATTTTTACCAAGGCTGTGCAGGTGGAATGACCCTCTCTGTAGGCATGTTGTGCATTACTTATCAAATCATTCTTAGACATATAATCATGAATTTGGTTACATACAATCCTTTCTAAAATTTTACTCAAAACAGGTAGGATTGTTATAGGTCTACAGTTAGGACCACTGAATGTTGATTTGGTATCTTTTGGTATGGGAATAATTTTTCCTTCTTTCCAGATTTTAGGACAGGTTCCATTAGATAGACAGGAATTAAATATGTGACATACAGGAAGAGCTATATAATCAACAGCTATTCTGAGTAATTTACCATCAATACAATCTATACCAGCAGAGTCTTTAGAAATGGATCGTAACAATTTTTCAACCTCCTTGATTTCAACCGAATTGAACTCAAAAGTACACTGTTTGCCTTTCATTATGAGATCATCAATGAGCAGACACGATTTGTTCTTTACATTTGTACAAAAGCCCCCCCTCAAATTTTCTCCAAACTTTTTCCACAAAATACTTATTTAGGTAATTTGACATATCCTTAGGCTTAGAAATAAATACACCATAATCAGTTTCAATGAAGGATGCAGAAGCATTAGTACTCCGACCGATAATATCATTCATCACTTTCCATAATTTCTTACTGTCATGTTGGGCTCTATCAATCCTTTGCTGATACAATTCTCTCTTTTTTTCTCTGTTCACCTTCGTAACTAGATTCCGTATTTTACAATATGCACTTTTATCATTGACTGAACCAGAGGCAATAAAGCATATTTTTAGCTCATTTCTTTGTTTCATTAAGTTCTTTAACTCCTCATCAATCCAGGGAGCTCCATTAGGCTTGACAGTGAATTTCTTAAGTGGTGCATGTTTGTTTACAATGGGTACGAACAAATCCATAAAAATATTTAACGATTTTTCAGCATCAGGTTCAACACAGACTTTAGACCATTGAGCATACTTGACATCTTCTAAGAAAGCATTGTTGCTGAAATTCTTATATGACCTAGCACAGATTATCTTTGACTTTGCTTTTGGAATCTTTGACTTTCTGGACACAGCAACCAGGTCATGGTCACTGAAGCCAACTAACAATGACATTACCTTGGAACACCTGTCAGGCACATTTGTATAAATATGATCTATACAGGAGGATGATTGAGCTCCATCTCAAAATGCACTTGTTCAGAAAAGACAAGACAGTAGGAATGTTATGTTTTGTTACAGTATGAATAGAGATGGTAATTTTTATTAGACAACATTAAGGTCTGATGGTTGTATACAGTCACGTTTCAATAAGAAATATTGTTCACATACAGAAGTGTTAATTGTTTACTTGACGCTAGAAGTTCATGTGAATTGATAAGGGCAACATCTTTAAGGGGGGAGAGGTAATGACAGGTAGTGACCACTGGCGGTCAGTGTCATAGCCTAGGGCATTGTTCTGTGCCAAGTAGAAGAAGAAGGATACACATTAATGCATTGCGTTGTTCCGTTTGGCAGTTCTGGATTAAACCGAACACTGAGAAGAACTCACATGTAGTCGTGTCCAAATATATATGCCTGTTAGTAGTTAGCTACAGACATTACAATAACTACTTCATATACTACACAATAACTACTTCATATAGTTTATATTAACTACTTCATATAGTATATATCAACTGCTTCATGAAGTACATGATAACTACTTTATATAGTACATAATAACCACTTCATATAGTCCATATTGAATACTTGATATAGTCCATAATAACTAATTCATATTTTAATTAACTACTTAATTTAGTACATAATATCTACTTCATATATTGAATAATAACTACTTCATGTAGTACATTTTAACTACTTCATATAGTACAAAATAACTACTTCATATATTTGATAATGACTACTTCATATAGTACATATTAACTACTTCATATAGTACACACTAACTACTTTGTATATTTGATAATGACTACTTCATATAGTACATATTAACTACTTCATATAGTCCTAATTACTTCATATATTTTTGATTAACTACTTCTTGTCGTACATGCTGACTACTTCAGTCAATCTGGAGATGTGTTCAATAGAAGGCACATTTGGTGAACGAGGAACGAGGAAGAGGAGGGTTCCACAGAGAGGTGGGGCTGTAAACGAGGAAGAGGAGGGTTCCACAGAAAGGTGGGGCTGTAAACGAGGAAGAGGAGGGTTCCACAGAGAGGTGGGGCTGTAAACGAGGAAGAGGAGGGTTCCACAGAGAGGTGGGGCTGTAAACGAGGAAGAGGAGGGTTCCACAGAGAGGTGGGGTCTGTAAACGAGAAAGAGGAGGGTTCCACAGAGAGGTGGGGACTGTAAACGAGGAAGAGGAGGGTTCCACAGAGAGGTGGGGTCTGTAAACGAGGAAGAGGAGGGTTCCACAGAGAGGTGGGGACTGTAAACGAGGAAGAGGAGGGTTCCACAGACAGAGCCCTGGGGAACGCCTCCATTGCATATACATCTTTATAAGTTCAATATGAACAAGTCATTATTTACACCAAATATTTTTTCAGCACTATCAGATTCATTATAATTGTTGGGAATTGTCATAATTGTTAGAATTTAGAAAGACAAGGATCAAATAGAGCAATATTTCATCCTTGATGTTCCCCAGGCGTGAGATGTAGGTCATACTGTTTTATCACAACCAGCCACCAATGTGCACGTGTAAATTAATAGCCTGTTCCATTTGGTCCTTTGTTGATGATGTCAGAGGTCCTGCTCCCATGGTTCCTGGGGCTGAGAGAAGCTTTATAGGAGCAAAGGAGAGCCTTAGCTCAGTCTGATGGACTGGAGGTCCTGGTTAGACCAGAGGCCACAATGTCTGCTACATCTGTGAGATGTGAGGTCATGTTCTAGGCTCAGAGAGGGAGTGGTAAGTGTGTGGCGGTCAGGTGTGGGGATCACACCAAATGTTCTGATGGAAAGTGTCTTCAGAAATAAGATATGGGTCTTGTTTGTAACTTGAAGTGATCGATGTAGGTATATTCTTCTAAAAGACAACAAGGCGAATAACATTCCTAAAAAAGGAACGAATGCTCAATAATCTCCTGTGATGAACTTCTTCTGAGAGTGAAAAGTATCATGGTCAATTCAAGCCAGATTCCATATTTCATACTGACTGCCTACCTGGACATGGGCTATCTGAAGTACTTATATTTTGTGATTGTTTTGATTCTGTACATTGTGATTGTGGTTGCAAATGCTTTTCTCATTGTAACTATTTGCATGAAAAGGAGCCTACATGAGCCTATGTATGTGTTTCTGTGTAGCCTGTTGGTTAATGAACTGTATGGTAGTGCTGGTCTATTTCCATTCCTCCTGCTGCAGATCACCTCAGACACTCACACCATATCTAGATCCATATGTTTCCTTCAGATCTACTGCTTGTACACCTATGCCACTGTGGAGTTTAGTAACCTGGCTGTGATGTCCTATGATAGGTACCTTGCTATCTGCTGTCCTCTGCATTATAAGGCTCGGCTGACCTCTAACAAGGTGGCTCTGTTGATCGCTCTCGTATGGCTGTACTCTCTTATCAAGTTCCTAGTTTCTACTTTTCTGACTTTCCGTTTAAAACTCTGTGGGAATGTCGTAGACCGGATGTACTGTCAAATCTACTATGTGACCAAACTCGCGTGTTCTGATACCACGGTAAACAATGTCTGGGGACTTTTTGCATCATTTGTGACCATTGGGGTTCCATTGATCCCCATCGTGTTCTCCTACACCAAGATCCTGAGGGTTTGTGTCAATGGTTCTAAAGAGACCAGACAGAAAGCAGTCAGTACCTGCACCCCCCACATCGCCTCCTTACTGATCTTCACCTTTGGTTGTGGATTTGAAACATTTCAGAGTAGATATAATATGACCGGTGTTCCCAGGATATTGCGTATTGTTTTATCGCTGTACTTTGTAACAATCCAAGGACTCTTCAACCCTATCATTTATGGACTGAGGTTATCTAAAATAAGACAGATTTGCAGAAATTTGTTTTTCTGTAAGAAGATATAGATATCACTTTTTGATGTCTTCATATATATTCGATGTATAATACCTAATGTGAATCCTACATAATTGTGTAGGATAGGTCATTCTTTACTTTTATTCTTTGCAAATAGTCGCGCATAACTTTATGTCTATGATTTCCCCTTAAAAGGTGTAGTAGGTTCGATTTAAGAGTTTTAAAGAGAATGTGATAGACAGGCAAGATGAAGAGATGCCTTGATTGTCAAAAATGGATCATTCTAAAATCGTAATGGTCTCATACAGAGGCCTTTGTGGTCAACTAGGAACAGATGTACACACTTTCACCCACTAAGAGCTAATGGACGGCAATGGCATTCCTTAAATAGTCACGCTCAAATTGTATCATTTGCATCTGAACTGCAACAACTTTAACCATGCATTAATAAAATAAATACAATATTGTTCATGTTGTCTTATATTTGCCCTTCTTCCCCAGTAAACCAGAGGTTTCCACAGCTGTAGAGACAAGTCAAACATACTAAAGATCCACTTCAACGAGTACTGACCCTTCTGTGGTCACTGGTTTAGAAACACAAACCATGATGTAAGCTTGGATCTAGTTGCCCGGAACCAAAACTATTCCCTGGTTTGTTTTTAAGAACTTCAAAATCCTGATTTGCAATTTTGGAAATGGGACATAATTGCATAAACGTGTTTCATTCTTATTAATCATCATCATCATCCTTTTATTATTAGACTCAAGGTCCATTTAAAAACATACAATACAATAAATAGACAACACACACATAAATAAGAATAAAAACATAAGTATTATGTATTATATATTAATAAAGGTTGAACTGACCACAACACTTTTTTAAGTATTCCTCTGATCAACAAATTAATCTCTTTCAAGCTTGGTGTGTCATTTAAAATGGCTTAGTGTTTCCACTGGCTTCATTTGCAATATCATATTGATAAAGGTTGAACTGAACACAAAACATTTTTGAAATATTCCTCTGGTTCATGCCCTAATACCATTCAAATCGCATGGTCATTCCCATGGACCTATAGTATGTTCAACACCAGGTCATGGATCTATAGTATGCTCAACACCAGGTCATGGACCTATAGTATGCTCAACACCAGGTCTGAAGTATTATGAGCCTCAGCATAGGCGTGGGCCTGGGGTTAGGGTTAATGTTAGGGTTAGTTGGTTAGGGTGAATAGAGTGTAGAAGAAATAATGTATTAATGAATGCCTTAGTTAACATGAACACCACTGCCTCAGTTGACATGTACACTAAGAGTATACATGAACACCATTAGTAAATTATTACTGGACCATTTGTTGATTGTTAGTGCTTGCTTCTTAACTGCATAATGTTATTTGATGGTTCAATCTACAATAAGTAACAAATGTAATGCACTGAATCATACGATTTGCATAATATGTCATCAAAGATTTAGGAAACGTGCATAAATGGAAATACTGGCTTCTCTGACACCAACACTAAAGCCAGTAACTCCTCCTTTGAGTTTCTGCGCTCGGTCTGAACTCTTAGTTGTGGCCTGTGTGTAATGATCCACTATTCTCAGAGTCACCCTGTGTGTAAT
Source organism: Gadus macrocephalus (assembly GCF_031168955.1). NCBI lineage: Eukaryota > Metazoa > Chordata > Actinopteri > Gadiformes > Gadidae > Gadus > Gadus macrocephalus. The sequence goes on from NC_082397.1 coordinate 797,303, forward strand.
GATCCACTATTCTCAGAGTCACCTGGGTTGCCAGATGTGATGCTATTTAGCAGACAAACACAGTGTGCTGCAGCCATGGAAGCAAGCAAACCAACCGGATCCACTGAGATCGGACCAGATTCGACGGATTCGACGACCTAAAAAGCCTCATCCTCTTTCTAATGCTCTGTGACCAATCCGTGCTGAAACACAAATCTTGGAGTTGCATTAGAAAGATGGAGACAACTCAGCGTCCAGAAGAGTTTCAACATTGATGCAACATGAGCTGGTTTATAATACACAAACAATAAATGAATGAGTAATGTATATGAGCTGATAGACTTACAGTGTAGGACTCTCAAAGATGTGCTCTACTTCGCTTAGCGCCCATGGTTGGCAAATGGAAAGCTTTTTTTTTCACATTGTGCACCAATATCTTGTAGCATTGGATGATTTGGATAAAAATAAGCCTGTTGAAATTTCTGTCATTTCTCCAATCAACTTTTTTTTATAATCGCTGTGTATCACTGATGATCCACTGGTGATAGGTCAGCAATTTGCTGTAAATAGGTAAACTAACAACTAATCAAAAGTCAGAATTCAAAATGGGTGAAAATCTGGTCCGGGCGTAAAGGGGGTTGAACAGCTAACTGCTGTAGGCCCATTTCAACTCCTTTCCCTTTGGGACTTCATGAGGAGCGTAAGCACGACAGAACAACTCCCTCACAGGGGAGCAGAAGTGTGGATCCACACCTCCAATGAGACGGACACAGGCTGATCTACACATCCACAGCCTTCCATGAGAGAGTTCTGGAGGACGAGAGGAGACCTCGCCCCACTGCAGGTAGACGGGGTCTGTGTGGAGAGGGTCTCCTGCTTCAAGTTTCTGGGGGTGCAGGTCAGTAAGGACCTCACCTGGCAAACCAACACGGCTGCGGTGGTCGGGAAGGCTCAGCAGAGGCTATATTTTCTAAGACTGCTGAGAAAATGCCAGGTGGGGACAAAGCTGCTGCAGAGCTTCTACCACTCTGCTGTCTAAAGTGTACTGATGTTTGGCATTACGGTGTGGTACGCAAACTGCCCAGCCAGAGACAGGAAAACCCTGCAGGGGGATATTAAGACAGCAGGAAAAATCATCGGCTGCCCCCTGCCCTCCATGGAGGACATTGCAACCTCCCAGGGGCTGAATAGGCCATCACACCCCGGAAATGGCCTCTTCCAACTCCTCCCTTCCGGTAGGAGATACAGGTCCCTTGGGAGCCGGACAAACAGGCTGAGGAATACCTGCTACCCCTGGGCAATTCGTCTACTAAACGCCTGACCCCCCCCCCTCTGGACATCTGCATATTTATTGTGCCTATTGCTGTTGTTTGTGTTTGCATTTTGCTTTTTGCACTGCTTTATTTTGCACTGTGGGTGGTGAACAATTGCACAAGTGCACAATGCACAATGACAATAAAGTCTGAAATCTGAAATCTTCACCGATCCAACAGCCAATACGCCCAGAAGCTGGTCAGAGACCTCTGTGCTTGCATTCAAATGGAAGAAACACACATTTAATTGATATTCTTTCAATAAACTTTTTCACATTTTATTGAACCGTTATACTATCAACCTTAAATCAGCAACATAGGGAGATTAAAAAGATAATCAGAATGATGAATGGCTTTGTAAAGAGGCAGGCTAGCTTATGTGCATCATATTAAGTAACGTCTGATCTAACCCTAGCCCTGAACATAACCCTGCCACCAGGACTCGACTCCTATTAACCCTTACTCTACTAAACTTATCCCCGTTCAAAACCCCTACTGACCCTGAACCAGAACCCTGTCTTAACCAGAGGGCTAGGGAGTCATGTAATGTGGCCTGTGAAGCACTTGAAGACTGAAACTGTGATTAAGGAAAATATTTAGGAAATTGACTTAACCTTATAATAAGTGTTTTAAGAGGTCACACTTACAATCGTTATGTAAGGGAACAATAAACAATGATCTCCTTGGCTTTACTTATTGCAGACAACAACATTTCTACACATCTGTCTTATTTTAGATAACCTGAGTCCATAAATGATAGGGTTAAAGAGTGGTTGGATGGTGAGAAAGTACAGTGATAAAACTATGCGCATTATCCCGGGAATGCCGCTCATATTGAATCTACTCTGAAGTATTTCAAAACAACACCCAAAAGAGAAATTGATCAGGGAGGCGATGTGGGGGATGCAGGTACTGACTGCTTTCTGTCTGGTCTCTTTAGAACCATTAAAACAAACCCTGAGGATCTTGGTGTAGGAGAACAGGATGGGGATCAATGGAACAAAAACAGTCAGAAATATTACAAAAAGTCCATAGAAATTGTTAACTGTGGTATCAAAACACGCCAGTTTGGTCACATAGTAGTTTTGACAGTATAGCCGGTCCATAACATTCCCACAGAGTTTTAGACGGAGATTCAGACAAAGAATTATTAGGAACTCGATAAAAGAGTACAGCCATACGAGAGCGATCAACAGAGCCACCTTTTTAGAGGTCAGCCGAGCCTTATAATGCAGAGGACAGCAGATAGCAAGGTACCTATCATAGGACATCACAGCCAGGTTACACAACTCCACAGTTGCATAGGTGTACAAGCAGTAGATCTGTAGGAAACACATGGATCTAGATATGGTGTGACTGTCTGAGGTGATCTGCAGCAGGAGGAATGGAAATAGACCAGCACTACCATACAGCTGATTAACCAACAGGCTACACAGAAACACATACATAGGCTCATGTAGGCTCCTCTTCATGCAAATAGTTACAATGAGCAAAGCATTCGCAACCACAATCACAATGTACAGCATCAAAACAATCACAAAATATAAGTACTTCAGATAGCCCATGTCCAGGTAGGCAGTCAGTATGAAATATGGAATATGGCTTGAATTGACCATGATAACTTTCAATCTCAGACGAAGTTTATCACAGGAGATTGGCATCCACACACTTACCACTCCACCTCTGAGCCTAGAACATGACCAACACATCTTTAAAACTGTTTCAAATGAAAGAGGGAAGATGTAGCAGACATTGTGGCCTCTGGTTTAACCAGGACCTCCAGTCCGTCAGACTGAGCTAAGGCTCTCCTCTGGTCCTATAAAGCTTCTCTCAACACCGAGAACCATGGGAGCAGGTCCTCTGACATCATCAACCAGGGAACAAATGGAACCTGAGACATTTTTTTACACGTACACATTGGTGCTTAACTTCTTTATTTGCGGTTTTCAGCTGTGAAAACCACTGGTTTACTAGGAGATATGGGCAAATATAAGACAACATTAACAATATTGTATTTCTTTTATTTATGCATGGTTAAAGATGTTGTAGTTCAGATTCAATTTGTGTGTGATTTGTTAAGGAATGCCATAGCCGTCCATTAGCTATAAGTGGGTGAAAGTGTGAACATCTGTTCCTAGTTGACCACAAAGCCCTCTGTATGAGACCATTACGAATTAAGACTGATCCTGGCTCATTCCTGACTCATTTCTGACTAATCAGGGCATCTCTTTCCTGATTGGCTAGAGGAATTCTTCTTGACAATGTATGACATTATCTTTATGACTCTTAAATCAAATCCTGTTACAACTTTTAAGGAAAAATCATGGACATAAAGACACATCAGAAGACACTTTCCATCAGAACATTTAGTGTGATCCCCATACCTGACCTCCATACACTTACTCTTCCTCTCTGCGCCTAGAACATGACCTCACATCTTCAAAACTGTTACAAATGACAGAGGGAAGATGAAGCAGACATTGTGGGCTCTTCTTCAACCAGGACCTTCAGTCCGTCAGACACCTGAGACATCTTTTACACGTACACATTGGTGCATAACTTCTTTATTAACTTCAGAGTCACAGCTATTACTTTTAAAACAGATTTTTAAACCAGCTGTATTTAAGTCTTATACTTAATTCTTAGTTGTAATTATTATTTCATGATAAATATAGTGTTAAGGGACGGACAGGACGAGGGGACCCAAACGCTGGACACAGGGAGGCAGAGACGGAGTGAAAGGAAGTGGGATTTATTGGGACAAGGGGTAGACGACAAGCTGGTGCTAGGCAAGCGGTAGAAAGGCAGGCGAGGGTTCGGTAACAGGGAGTCAGTCAGGCTCAATAATCAATATACTTATCTTAACTACTTCATATGGTACATAATACCTATATCATAGCGTTTATTGTAACTGATTAATATAGTGCATATTAATTACTTAATCAGTACATAATAGCTATATAACTACAAAAATAAAATATAGAACTATACTTTGTGCAACCACTTCTCCCAACATCCCAAAAGATTGTCTGCCTCACTACCTTCCTGGCTGGATTACCGCGTCCACTGGGACCTCCTCCATGCGGTCAGAAAAAGAAACAGAGAAAACTCCAATGAACGGCCAGAAAGACCAGAATGGCGGAAGAAGGGAAACTGAGAGAAGAAAAGATATACCTTCTTTTGGAAGGGCAGGCCTGCTGATGAACCAAGGATACACGGGGCTGGCTTTGCCATCAAAAACAACCTGGTAAGTCAACTCAATGAACTGCCCCAGGGCATCAGCGAGCGCCTTATGACAATCCGGCTAAAGCTGGAAAGCAACCGGATGGCCACTGTCGTGAGTGCATATGCTCCCACTCTGGACTCACAAGATGACATCAAAGAAGCCTTCTATGCCAGCCTAGGTAACATCTTGCCAGCCATCCCAAAAGAAGACAAAATCATCCTCCTTGGGGACTTCAATGCCAGAGTGGGTCGGTATTCTACAACATGGAGTGGCACCATGGGAAAAGAGGGGGTAGGGAATATCAACTCCATGCACCCTCGATCCAAGCATTGGCATCTAATCAACTACGTTATTGTCTGAGCCAGGGACAGACGTGATGTGCATCTCACAAGAGCAATGACCAGTACGGATGGATGTTGGACTGACCATCGTCTCATCCGTTCTTCCATGGCCATCAGACTAATGGCCAAAAGAAGAGGGAGGAAAAGCATTGCCGTCCCACCATAAACATCAAGGATCTTCAAACACCTGACACTCAAGAGCTCCTCCAAGCTGCTTTATTTGATAGCCCACCACCTGTGTACCCTGACGACATCGAAGTACATTGGAACCTGCTGAAATCCACCATCCTGACCACTGGACAGGCAGTGCTGGGTCTTAAATCTAAGAGGCACAAGGACTGGTTTGATGACAATGACCAGAAAATCGAACATCTTATTTCCAAAAAACGGCACGCGATTTGTGCATGGCAGAAGGACATCACTTGCCAAACCAAAAGGAAAGCTCACTCAACCGCTACGGCCATTGTTCAGGGCAGAATAAGGGAACTCAGAAATAAGTGGTTGACAGAAGAAGCACAAGAAATCCAACATCTGGCAGACAAAGGAGACTACAGGGGTTTCTTCAATGCCACCAAAGCAATATATGGACCCAGCGACCGGTCGAAAGACAGAATGAACATCTTGAAAACAGAGGAGGAGGTCAAGGCACGCTGGAAGGGACACTTCGAGGATCTGTTAAACCAGAGAACAACAGTTGAGGAGGAGGTCCTTAACAGTGTCCCACAATACCCAGGGAAGGAAGGCTGATCCACAGAGTCCGCTGGAGGTCTGCGATGCCATCTCAGCGATGCACAACAACTTTTTGTTGTGCGATGCATGCGACGCGCATGCTGTTAACCCTGTAGAACTATTTGTGCAACTTCCGTTGCAAAAACTGTTTTCGCTTTCGTAATATTTGTCTTGCTCTCGTTCTCGTTCTGTCTTTCGTAGCCTACCACTCTCAGTTCCACTTTTGCGCGCTACCTGAGGCTTTTCCGGCCTCCAGCGTTTCCTGCTGGAGCCCGCCACTTAAAGGTGGAGGGGCGCGGACCGGTCATAGAGCCCGTAGAGTTAAAGTCGGTGGACTGTAACCTGTAAAATCCATAGATTTAGGAGGTCCCCTAGTGGCCGTTAGCTGTAAAAATCCATAGATTAGCCGCACCGTTATATAAGCCGCAGACTTGAAAAATGGGGGAAAAGGCGCGGCTTATAGTCCGAAAATTACGGTACCTCATATAGTTCATAATAAATACTTCATAAAGTACATAATAACTACTTCATATAGTACACAATAACTACTTCATATAGTACACAATAACTACTTCATATAGTTTATATTGACTGCTTCATATAGTACATATTAACTTCTTCATATCAACTGCTTCATGAAGTACATGACGATAACTTTATATAGTACATAATAAACACTTCATATAGAACATGTTGAATACTTGATACAGTCCATAATAACTACTTCATATAGTTGAATGAAGTACTTCCTGTAGTACATAATGTCTACTTCATATATTTGATAATAACAACTTAATGTAGTACATATTAACGACTTCATATAGTAAATATTAACTACTTCAAATATTTGATAATGACCACTTCATATAGTATAGATAAATTACTTCATATAGTACATAATAACTACTTCATATATTTGATAATGACTACTTCATATAGTACATATTAACTACTTCATATAGTACATATTAACTACTTCATATAGTACACACTAACTACTTCATTTATTTTTTAATAACTTTTTGTCAATCTGGAGATGTGTTTAATAGAGGTGGGGTCTGTAAACGAGGAAGAGGAGGGTTCCACAGAGAGGTGGGGCTGTAAACGAGGAAGAGGAGGGTTCCAAGGAGAGGTGGGGTCTGTAAACGAGGAAGAGGAGGGTTCCACAGAGAGGTGGGGGCTGTAAACGCGGAAGAGGAGGGTTCCACAGAGAGGTGGGGTCTGTAAACGAGGAAGAGGAGGGTTCCCCAGAGAGGTGGGGTCTGTAAACGAGGAAGAGGAGGGTTCCACAGAGAGGTGGGGTCTGTAAACGAGGAAGAGGAGGGTTCCACAGAGAGGTGGGGCTGTAAACGAGGAAGAGGAGGGTTCCAAGGAGAGGTGGGGCTGTAAACGAGGAAGAGGAGGGTTCCACAGAGAGGTGGGGCTGTAAACGAGGAAGAGGAGGGTTCCACAGAGAGGTGGGGTCTGTAAACGAGGAAGAGGAGGGTTCCACAGAGAGGTGGGGCTGTAAACGAGGAAGAGGAGGGTTCCACAGAGAGGTGGGGTCTGTAAACGAGGAAGAGGAGGGTTCCACAGAGAGGTGGGGTCTGTAAACGAGGAAGAGGAGGGTTCCACAGAGATGTGGGGTCTGTAAACGAGGAAGAGGAGGGTTCCACAGAGAGGTGGGGTCTGTAAACGAGGAAGAGGAGGGTTCCACAGAGAGGTGGGGGCTGTAAACGAGGAAGAGGAGGGTTCCACAGAGAGGTGGGGTCTGTAAACGAGGAAGAGGAGGGTTCCACAGAGAGGTGGGGTCTGTAAACGAGAAAGAGGAGGGTTCCACAGAGAGGTGGGGGCTGTAAACGAGGAAGAGGAGGGTTCCACAGAGAGGTGGGGTCTGTAAACGAGGAAGAGGAGGGTTCCACAGAGAGGTGGGGTCTGTAAACGAGGAAGAGGAGGGTTCCACAGAGAGGTGGGGCTGTAAACGAGGAAGAGGAGGGTTCCAAGGAGAGGTGGGGCTGTAAACGAGGAAGAGGAGGGTTCCACAGAGAGGTGGGGCTGTAAACGAGGAAGAGGAGGGTTCCACAGAGAGGTGGGGTCTGTAAACGAGGAAGAGGAGGGTTCCACAGAGAGGTGGGGCTGTAAACGAGGAAGAGGAGGGTTCCACAGAGAGGTGGGGTCTGTAAACGAGGAAGAGGAGGGTTCCACAGAGAGGTGGGGTCTGTAAACGAGGAAGAGGAGGGTTCCACAGAGATGTGGGGTCTGTAAACGAGGAAGAGGAGGGTTCCACAGAGAGGTGGGGTCTGTAAACGAGGAAGAGGAGGGTTCCACAGAGAGGTGGGGGCTGTAAACGAGGAAGAGGAGGGTTCCACAGAGAGGTGGGGTCTGTAAACGAGGAAGAGGAGGGTTCCACAGAGAGGTGGGGTCTGTAAACGAGAAAGAGGAGGGTTCCACAGAGAGGTGGGGGCTGTAAACGAGGAAGAGGAGGGTTCCACAGAGAGGTGGGGTCTGTAAACGAGGAAGAGGAGGGTTCCACAGAGATGTGGGGTCTGTAAACGAGGAAGAGGAGGGTTCCACAGAGAGGTGGGGTCTGTAAACGAGGAAGAGGAGGGTTCCACAGAGAGGTGGGGGCTGTAAACGAGGAAGAGGAGGGTTCCACAGAGAGGTGGGGTCTGTAAACGAGAAAGAGGAGGGTTCCACAGAGAGGTGGGGGCTGTAAACGAGGAAGAGGAGGGTTCCACAGAGAGGTGGGGTCTGTAAACGAGAAAGAGGAGGGTTCCACAGAGAGGTGGGGGCTGTAAACGAGGAAGAGGAGGGTTCCACAGAGAGGTGGGGTCTGTAAACGAGGAAGAGGAGGGTTCCACAGAGAGGTGGGGTCTGTAAACGAGGAAGAGGAGGGTTCCACAGAGAGGTGGGGCTGTAAACGAGGAAGAGGAGGGTTCCAAGGAGAGGTGGGGCTGTAAACGAGGAAGAGGAGGGTTCCACAGAGAGGTGGGGCTGTAAACGAGGAAGAGGAGGGTTCCACAGAGAGGTGGGGTCTGTAAACGAGGAAGAGGAGGGTTCCACAGAGAGGTGGGGCTGTAAACGAGGAAGAGGAGGGTTCCACAGAGAGGTGGGGTCTGTAAACGAGGAAGAGGAGGGTTCCACAGAGAGGTGGGGTCTGTAAACGAGGAAGAGGAGGGTTCCACAGAGATGTGGGGTCTGTAAACGAGGAAGAGGAGGGTTCCACAGAGAGGTGGGGTCTGTAAACGAGGAAGAGGAGGGTTCCACAGAGAGGTGGGGGCTGTAAACGAGGAAGAGGAGGGTTCCACAGAGAGGTGGGGTCTGTAAACGAGGAAGAGGAGGGTTCCACAGAGAGGTGGGGTCTGTAAACGAGAAAGAGGAGGGTTCCACAGAGAGGTGGGGGCTGTAAACGAGGAAGAGGAGGGTTCCACAGAGAGGTGGGGTCTGTAAACGAGGAAGAGGAGGGTTCCACAGAGATGTGGGGTCTGTAAACGAGGAAGAGGAGGGTTCCACAGAGAGGTGGGGTCTGTAAACGAGGAAGAGGAGGGTTCCACAGAGAGGTGGGGGCTGTAAACGAGGAAGAGGAGGGTTCCACAGAGAGGTGGGGTCTGTAAACGAGGAAGAGGAGGGTTCCACAGAGAGGTGGGGTCTGTAAACGAGAAAGAGGAGGGTTCCACAGAGAGGTGGGGGCTGTAAACGAGGAAGAGGAGGGTTCCACAGAGAGGTGGGGACTGTAAACGAGGAAGAGGAGGGTTCCACAGAGAGGTGGGGGCTGTAAACGAGGAAGAGGAGGGTTCCACAGAGAGGTGGGGTCTGTAAACGAGAAAGAGGAGGGTTCCACAGAGAGGTGGGGTCTGTAAACGAGAAAGAGGAGGGTTCCACAGAGAGGTGGGGTCTGTAAACGAGGAAGAGGAGGGTTCCACAGAGAGGTGGGGGCTGTAAACGAGGAAGAGGAGGGTTCCACAGAGAGGTGGGGTCTGTAAACGAGAAAGAGGAGGGTTCCACAGAGAGGTGGGGCTGTAAACGAGGAAGAGGAGGGTTCCACAGAGAGGTGGGTCTGTAAACGAGGAAGAGGAGGGTTCCACAGACAGAGCCCTGGGGAACGCCTCCATTGCATATACATCTTTATAAGTTCAATATGAACAAGTCATTATTTACACCAAATATTTTTTCAGCACTATCAGATTCATTATAATTGTTGGGAATTGTCATAATTGTTAGAATTTAGAAAGACAAGGATCAAATAGAGCAATATTTCATCCTTGATGTTCCCCAGGCGTGAGATGTAGGTCATACTGTTTTATCACAACCAGCCACCAATGTGCACGTGTAAATTAATAGCCTGTTCCATTTGGTCCTTTGTTGATGATGTCAGAGGTCCTGCTCCCATGGTTCCTGGGGCTGAGAGAAGCTTTATAGGAGCAAAGGAGAGCCTTAGCTCAGTCTGATGGACTGGAGGTCCTGGTTAGACCAGAGGCCACAATGTCTGCTACATCTGTGAGATGTGAGGTCATGTTCTAGGCTCAGAGAGGGAGTGGTAAGTGTGTGGCGGTCAGGTGTGGGGATCACACCAAATGTTCTGATGGAAAGTGTCTTCAGAAATAAGATATGGGTCTTGTTTGTAACTTGAAGTGATCGATGTAGGTATATTCTTCTAAAAGACAACAAGGCGAATAACATTCCTAAAAAAGGAACGAATGCTCAATAATCTCCTGTGATGAACTTCTTCTGAGAGTGAAAAGTATCATGGTCAATTCAAGCCAGATTCCATATTTCATACTGACTGCCTACCTGGACATGGGCTATCTGAAGTACTTATATTTTGTGATTGTTTTGATTCTGTACATTGTGATTGTGGTTGCAAATGCTTTTCTCATTGTAACTATTTGTATGAAAAGGAGCCTACATGAGCCTATGTATGTGTTTCTGTGTAGCCTGTTGGTTAATGAACTGTATGGTAGTGCTGGTCTATTTCCATTCCTCCTGCTGCAGATCACCTCAGACACTCACACCATATCTAGATCCATATGTTTCCTTCAGATCTACTGCTTGTACACCTATGCCACTGTGGAGTTTAGTAACCTGGCTGTGATGTCCTATGATAGGTACCTTGCTATCTGCTGTCCTCTGCATTATAAGGCTCGGCTGACCTCTAACAAGGTGGCTCTGTTGATCGCTCTCGTATGGCTGTACTCTCTTATCAAGTTCCTAGTTTCTACTTTTCTGACTTTCCGTTTAAAACTCTGTGGGAATGTCGTAGACCGGATGTACTGTCAAATCTACTATGTGACCAAACTCGCGTGTTCTGATACCACGGTAAACAATGTCTGGGGACTTTTTGCATCATTTGTGACCATTGGGGTTCCATTGATCCCCATCGTGTTCTCCTACACCAAGATCCTGAGGGTTTGTGTCAATGGTTCTAAAGAGACCAGACAGAAAGCAGTCAGTACCTGCACCCCCCACATCGCCTCCCTACTGATCTTCACCTTTGGGTGTGGATTTGAAATATTTCAGAGTAGATATAATATGGCCAGTGTTCCCAGGATATTGCGTATTGTTTTATCGCTGTACTTTGTAACAATCCAAGGACTCTTCAACCCTATAATTTATGGACTGAGGTTATCTAAAATAAGACAGATTTGCAGAAATTTGTTTTTCTGTAAGAAGATATAGATATCACTTTTTGATGTCTTCATATATATTCGATGTATAATACCTAATGTGAATCCTACATAATTGTGTAGGATAGGTCATTCTTTACTTTTATTCTTTGCAAATAGTCGCGCATAACTTTATGTCTATGATTTCCCCTTAAAAGGTGTAGTAGGTTCGATTTAAGAGTTTTAAAGAGAATGTGATAGACAGGCAAGATGAAGAGATGCCTTGATTGTCAAAAATGGATCATACTAAAATCGTAATGGTCTCATACAGAGGCCTTTGTGGTCAACTAGGAACAGATGTCCACACTTTCACCCACTAAGAGCTAATGGACGGCAATGGCATTCCTTAAATAGTCACGCTCAAATTGTATCATTTGCATCTGAACTACAACAACTTTAACCATGCATTAATAAAATAAATACAATATTGTTCATGTTGTCTTATATTTGCCCTTCTTCCCCAGTAAACCAGAGGTTTCCACAGCTGTAGAGACAAGTCAAACATACTAAAGATCCACTTCAACTAGTACTGACCCTTCTGTGGTCACTGGTTTAGAAACACAAACCATGATGTAAGCTTGGATCTAGTTGCCCGGAACCAAAACTATTCCCTGGTTTGTTTTTAAGAACTTCAAAATCCTGATTTGCAATTTTGGAAATGGGACATAATTGCATAAACGTGTTTCATTCTTATTAATCATCATCATCATCCTTTTATTATTAGACTCAAGGTCCATTTAAAAACATACAATACAATAAATAGACAACACACACATAAATAAGAATAAAAACATAAGTATTATGTATTATATATTAATAAAGGTTGAACTGACCACAACACTTTTTTAAGTATTCCTCTGATCAACAAATTAATCTCTTTCAAGCTTGGTGTGTCATTTAAAATGGCTTAGTGTTTCCACTGGCTTCATTTGCAATATCATATTGATAAAGGTTGAACTGAACACAAAACATTTTGAAATATTCCTCTGGTTCATGCTGCCCTAATACCATTCAAATCGCATGGTCATTCCCATGGACCTATAGTATGTTCAACACCAGGTCATGGACCTATAGCATGTTCAACACCAGGTCATGGATCTATAGTATGCTCAACACCAGGTCATGGACCTATAGTATGCTCAACACCAGGTCTGAAGTATTATGAGCCTCAGCATAGGCGTGGGCCTGGGGTTAGGGTTAATGTTAGGGTTAGTTGGTTAGGGTGAATAGAGTGTAGAAGAAATAATGTATTAATGAATGCCTTAGTTAACATGAACACCACTGCCTCAGTTGACATGTACACTAAGAGTATACATGAACACCATTAGTAAATTATTACTGGACCATTTGTTGATTGTTAGTGCTTGCTTCTTAACTGCATAATGTTATTTGATGGTTCAATCTACAATAAGTAACAAATGTAATGCACTGAATCATACGATTTGCATAATATGTCATCAAAGATTTAGGAAACGTGCATAAATGGAAATACTGGCTTCTCTGACACCAACACTAAAGCCAGTAACTCCTCCTTTGAGTTTCTGCGCTCGGTCTGAACTCTTAGTTGTGGCCTGTGTGTAATGATCCACTATTCTCAGAGTCACCCTGTGTGTAATGATCCACTATTCTCAGAGTCACCTGGGTTGCCAGATGTGATGCTATTTAGCAGACAAACACAGTGTGCTGCAGCCATGGAAGCAAGCAAACCAACCGGATCCACTGAGATCGGACCAGATTCGACGTTACCTAAAAAGCCTCATCCTCTTTCTAATGCTCTGTGACCAATCCGTGCTGAAACACAAATCTTGGAGTTGCATTAGAAAGATGGAGACAACTCAGCGCCCAGAAGAGTTTCAACATTGATGCAACATGAGCTGGTTTATAATACACAAACAATAAATGAATGAGTAATGTATATGAGCTGATAGACTTACAGTGTAGGACTCTCAAAGATGTGCTCTACTTCGCTTAGCGCCCATGGTTGGCAAATGGAAAGCTTTTTTTTTCACATTGTGCACCAATATCTTGTAGCATTGGATGATTTGGATAAAAATAAGCCTGTTGAAATTCCTGTCATTTCTCCAATCAACTTTTTTTTTATAATCGCTGTGTATCACTGATGATCCACTGGTGATAGGTCAGCAATTTGCTGTAAATAGGTAAACTAACAACTAATCAAAAGTCAGAATTCAAAATGGTGTAAAATGTGGTCCGGGCGTAAAGGGGGTTGAACAGCTAGCTGCTGTAGGCCCATTCCAACTCCTTTCCCTTTGGGGCTTCATGAGGAGCGTAAGCACGACAGAACACCTCCCTCACAGGGGAGCAGAAGTGTGGGTCCACACCTCCAATGAGACGGACACAGGCTGATCTACATCCACAGCCTTCCATGAGAGAGTTCACCGACCCAACCGCAAATACGACCAGAGGCAGGTCAGAGACCTCTGTGCTTGCATTCAACAAGAAGAAACACACATTTAATTCATATTCTTTCAATCAACTTTTTCACATTTTATTGAACCGTTATACTATCAACCTTAAATCAGCAACATAGGGAGATTAAAAAGATAATCAGAATGATGAATGGCTTTGTAAAGAGGCAGGCTAGCTTATGTGCATCATATTAAGTAACGTCTGATCTAACCCTAGCCCTGAACATAACCCTGCCACCAGGACTCGACTCCTATTAACCCTTACTCTACTAAACTTATCCCCGTTCAAAACCCCTACTGACCCTGAACCAGAACCCTGTCTTAACCAGAGGGCTAGGGAGTCATGACATGTGGCCTGTGAAGCACTTGAAGACTGAAACTGTGATTAAGGACCATCTTTAGGAAATTGACTTAACCTTATAATAAGTGTTTTAAAAGGTCACACTTACAACCGTTAACTTCGGGAACAATAAACAATTATCTCCTTTGCTTTACTTTTTGCAGACAAGAACATTTCTACACATCTGTCTTATTTTGGATAACCTCAGACCATGAATGATAGGGTTAAAGACTGGTTGGATGGTGAGAAAGTACAGCGATAAAAAAACACGTATTATCCTGGGAACACCGGTCATATTGAATCTACTCTGAAATATTTCAAAACAACACCCAAAAGAGAAATTGAGCAGGGAGGCGATGTGGGGGCTGCAGGTACTGACTGCTTTCTGTCTGGTCTCTTTAGAACCAACGACACAAACCCTGAGGATCTTGGTGTAGGAGAACAGGATGGGGAACAATGGAACAAAAACGGTCAGAAACGTTCCAAAAAGTCCGTAGATATTGTTAACTGTGGTGTCAGAACACGCAAGTCTCGTCACATAGTAGTTATGACAGTAAAGCCGGTCTATGACGTTCCCACACAGTGTTAATCGAAGATTCAGACAAAGAGTTATTAGGACCTTGATAAAAGAGTAGAGCCATATGAGAGCGATCAACAGAGCCACCTTGTTAGAGGTCAGCCGAGCCTTATAATGCAGAGGACAGCAGATAGCAAGATACCTATCATAGGACATCACAGCCAGGTTACAAAACTCCACTGTTGCATAGGTGTACAAGCAGTAGATCTGAAGGAAACACATGGATCTAGATATGGTGTGACTGTCTGAGGTGATCTGCAGCAGGAGGAATGGAAATAGACCAGCACTACCATACAGCTGATTAACCAACAGGCTACACAGAAACACATACATAGGCTCATGTAGGCTCCTCTTCATACAAATAGTTAGAATGAGCAAAGCATTCGCAACCACAATCATAATGTACAGCATCAAAACAATCACAAAATATAAGTACTTCAGATAGCCCATGTCCAGGTAGGCAGTCAGTATGAAATATGGAATCTGGCTTGAATTGACCATGATACCTTTCACTCTCAGAAGGAGTTCATCACAGGAGATTGTAGAGCCTTCTTTCCTTTGAAGGAATGTTATATGTCTTTGTCTTTTTGATATCAGAAGACATTTAGTGTCCAGCACATAGTGACAGCCATGTACTTCCCCCTCTGAACCTAAAACGTGTCCATCACAGCTTTAAACTGTTTTAAAAGAGAGAAGATGTAGCAGACATTGTGGCCTCTTCTTCAACCAGGACCTCCAGTCAGTTAGACTGAGCTAAGGCTCTCCTCTGCTCCTATAAAGCTTCTCTCAACACCAGAAACCATGGGAGCAGGACCTCCGACATCATCAACAAAGGATCGTCTCTTCATTATGACAACAGTATTAGGCCTCAAACGGAGCCCTGGGGGACACCGAGGGGGGCGTTCTGTGTCTGTGCTTGTGCCTGTCTTTGTGTCTGCCTGTGTATGTGTGTGTGTGTGTGTTTGTGTGTATGTGTGTGTGTGTGTTTGAATGTGTTTGTGTGTGTGTTTGTGCCTGTCTTTGTGTCCGTCTATGAGTCTGTGTCTGTGTGTGTGTTGTGGCATCCCGCCACGGAAACCTCGGCCTGGACGGGCCCGGGGTACTGTTAAGGACTGGGTATACCACCCCCACCCACCAGCCGGCGATGAAGAGCAGCCCTTTCGGCTCCCCAATCAGGGTGATTGGGGGACACCTGGCCGAAAGCGGAGGAGCCATTTTAAAAGGAGGCACAGCACAGCACAGCACGGGTCGGGTGCAGGAAGGAAGGGCTCGTGGCAGCGAGAGAGCCTAGAGGCCCACGGAGGCCCTAGAGACCGCGACTCCTTCCTTGTTTGATTGATTTAAGTTGATTGTTGAATAAATGCCTGAAATGGCGTTAACCCTCGATAAACGTGTAGTTTGTACCTGGAACCCGGCTCATTCAAGGAGCGGGTCACCACAGTGTGTGTGTGTGTGTGTGTGTGTGTGTGTGTGTGTGTGTGTGTGTGTGTGTGAACATTCTATAGATCCATGACCTGGTGTTGAACATGCTATAGATCCATGACCTGGTGTTGAACATGCTATATGTCCATGGGAATCATCATGCAATTTAATTGGTATTAGATCAGCCTCAAATCAACACATTGAGCATATCATTTTGGATTATACAAGCCAATGACAACATGTTTAGACGGAGGGACCACGAGGGGAACATTAAGCCAAATCAAATGACACATCAAGCTCTTCAGAGATTAATTTGTTGACCAGTAAAACATGTAAAAATGTTTTGTGTTCAGTTCAACCTTTATCAATAAAATATTGGATATGAAACAAGTTTATGCAATAATGTCCCATTTCCAAATGGCAATTCAGGATTTTGAAGTTCTTCAAAATACACAGATTTAAAACCAGGGAATAGGTTTGGATCCATGCAACTAGATGAAATCAGTTTACATCATGGTCTGTGTTTCTAATCCAGTGACCACAGAAGGGTCAGTACAATTTGAAGTGGCTCTTTAGATAGTTTGACTAGGGTCTACAGCTGTGAAAAACACTCGTTTACTAGGAGAAATGGGCAAATGTAAGACAACACGAACAATATTGTATTTCTTTTATTAATGCACGGTTTAAGATGTTGTAGTTCAGATTCAAAAGCTAGACTATTACGATTTAAGACTTATCCTGGCTAATTTCTGACCAATCAGGGCATCTCTTTCCTGATTGGCTAGAGGAATTCATCTTGCCAATGTATCACATTCTCTTCACAACTCTTAAATCTGACCTACTACAGCTTTTAAGGCAAAATCATGGATATACCGTGCAACTAATTGCAAATAATAAAAGTAAAAAATGACCTATCCTACACGAATATATATGAATCGCATTAAGTATCGTTCTTATCAATATATGTGAAGTTATTACAAAACCAATAACTATAATTTCTTGCAGAAAAACTGATTCCCACACATCTGTCTTATTTTAGATAACCTCAGTCCATAAATGATAGGGTTAAAGATTGGTTGGATGGCGAGAAAGTACAGCGATAAAACGATACGTATTATCCTGGGAACACCGGTCATATTGAATCTACTCTGAAATATTTCAAAACAACACCCAAAAGAGAAATTGATCAGGGAGGCGATGTGGGGGCTGCAGGTACTGACTGCTTTCTGTCTGGTCTCTTTAGAACCAATGGCACAAACCCTGAGGATCTTGGTGTAGGAGAACAGGATGGGGATCAATGGAACAAAAATGGTCAGAAATGTTGTAACAATTCCCCAAATATTATTTACTGTGGTGTCAGAACACGCAAGTTTGGTCACATAGTAGTTCTGACAGTATAGTCGGCCCATGACGTTCCCACAGAGTTTTAAATGGAAAGTCAGAAATAGAGAAACTAGGAACTTGATAAGAGAGTACAGCCATACGAGAGCGATGAACAGAGCCACCTTGTTAGAGGTCAGCCGAGCCTTATAATGCAGAGGACAGCAGATAGCAAGGTACCTATCATAGGACATCACAGCCAGGTTACTAAACTCCACAGATGCATACGTATACAAGCAGTAGATCTGAAGGAAACACATGGATCTAGATATGGTGTGACTGTCTGAGGTGATCTGCAGCAGGAGGAATGGAAATAGACCAGCACTACCATACAGTTCATTAACCAACAGGCTACACAGAAACACATACATAGGCTCATGTAGGCTCCTCTTCATACAAATAGTTACAATGAGCAAAGCATTCGCAACCACAATCACAATGTACAGCATCAAAACAATCACAAAATATAAGTACTTCAGATAGCCCATGTCCAGGTATTCAGTCAGTATGAAATATGGAATCTGGCTTGAATTGACCATGATACCTTTCACTCTCAGAAGAAGTTCATCACAGGAGATTGTAGAGCCTTCTTTCCTTTGAAGGAATGTTCTATGTCTTTGTCTTTTGGATATCAGAAGACATGTAGTGTCCAGCACATATTGGCAGCCATGTACTTCCCCCTCTGAACCTAAAATGTGTCCATCACAGCTTTAAACTGTTTTAAAAGAGAGAAGATGTAGCAGACATTGTGGCCTCTTCTTCAACCAGGACCTCCAGTCAGTTAGACTGAGCTAAGGCTCTCCTCTGCCCCTATAAAGCTTCTCTCAACACCAGAAACCATTGGAGCAGGACCTCTGACATCATCAACAAAGGACCATCTCTTCATTATGACAACAGTATTAGGCCTCAAACAGAGCCCTGGGGGACACCGAGGGGGGCGTTCTGCACTATGGATTCGTTGAGCTCTGCTCAACAACAGGAATCATGGGAGCTGATTCCTGGCACCAACGGCTATAATGCAAGCATCTGCTTGCTACACATTTACTTAATGTCGTTAGAACACATGGTTCTGTAGTGACAAAACACATGGTTCTGTAGTTAGAACTCACATGGTTCTTTTGTTAGATCACATACGGTTCTGTTGTTAGAACATATGGTTCTGTAGTTAGAACAAATGGTTCTGTAGTTAGAACTCACATGGTTCTGTTAGAACACATACGGTTCTGTAGTTAGAACACATGGTTCTGTAGTAAGAGTAATTCAAGTTCTCAAAGTGAATCCATTCCAAACCACTGTGACTAACTAGGTCTAGGATCCTTCCAAATTAGGATTCTTCCTATGGCCTCGATACCTGTCTGGTTGCCGTGGTAATTGAGAGGGTATTAGCTAGCGTTTAGAACTCTGAATTCTGGTTCACAATTCATCTGTATAAAGTTCATAGATCATAGAGATACAGAAGTGAGATCATAAAGACACAGTGGTGAGGTTTTATACAGTAGTGAGGTCACATTGATACAGTAATTAGCGCTTAGAGATACAGTAGTGAGGCAATATACAGTAGTGAGGTCAAATACAGTAGTGAGGTCATAGAGATACAGTAGTTAGGTCATAGACAGTAGTGAGGTCATATACATTAGAGAGGTCATAGAGATACAGTAGTAAGGTCATAGAGATACAGTAGTGAGGTAATATACAGTAGTGAGGTCATTGACATATAGAACTGAGGTCATAGTGAGACATTAATGAGGTCGTATAGATACAGTAGAGGTCAGAGATACAGTAGTGAGGTCATATAGATACAGTAGTGAGGTCATATAGATACAGTAGTGAGGTCATAGAGATACAGTAGTGAGGTCATAGAGATACAGTAGTGAGGTCCTAGAGATACAGTAGTGAGGTCATATAGATACAGTAGTGAGCTCATATAGATACAGTAGTGAGCTCATATAGATACAGTAGTAAGGTCATAGAGATACAGTAGTGAGGTCATATAGATACAGTAGTGAGGTCATATAGATACAGTAGTAAGGTCATAGAGATACAGTAGTGAGGTCATATAGATACAGTAGTGAGGTCATAGAGATACAGTAGTGAGGTCATATAGATACAGTAGTGAGGTCATAGAGATACAGTAGTGAGGTCATATAGATACAGTAGTGAGGTCATATATATACAGTAGTGAGGTCATATAGATACAGTAGATGTCATAGAGATACAGTAGTGAGGTCATATAGATACAGTAGTGAGGTCATATAGATACAGTAGTGAGGTCATATAGATACAGTAGTGAGGTCATATAGATACAGTAGAGGTCATATAGATACAGTAGTGAGGTCATAGAGATACAGTAGTGAGCTCATATAGATACAGTAGTGAGGTCATATAGATACAGTAGTAAGGTCATAGATACAGTAGTGAGGTCATAGAGATACAGTAGTGAGGTCATATAGATACAGTAGTAAGGTCATAGATACAGTAGTGAGGTCATAGAGATACAGTAGTGAGGTCATATAGATACAGTCTAGGCCTATCTGTGTCTGGGTGTGCGTCTGTGTTTCTATCAGTTTGTTTGTGTATCGGCCTCTCTTGTGTGTGTGTGTGTGTGTGTGTATATGTGTGTGTGTGTGCTTGTCTTTGTGTCTGTCTATGAGGTTGTGTGTATGTGTGTGTATATGTGTGCGTGTGTATGTATGCGTGTGTGTCTGTGTGTGCTTTGCCTCTTTGTGTCTGTCTGTTTGTGTTTGTATGTGTGTGTGTGTGTATGTTTGTGTGTGTGTGTGTATGTACAGTATATGTGTGTATGTGTGTGAGTGCGTGTGTGTGTTGGTGTATGTGTGTGTTTGTTTTTGCCTGTCTTTGTGTGTGTGTGTGTGTGTGTGTGTGTGTATATGTGTGTGTGTGTGTGTGTGTGTGTGTGTGTGTGTGTGTGTGTGTGCATGTGTCTATGTGTGCATGTATTTGATTTATTTTGAATAAAAGACACATCCAAGGGATATAAGAAGAACATGACAAAGGGCTTATTTCCTTATTTCACTTATTTCCACCATGGGCCCTGATGATACAAAACAGGACATACATCCACATAAAACAAAAAATTTAACATCATAAAAAATAGACTATGAGAGGCTAAACATAAAATAATCTTCCCTAACCCTTACTTTCTGTATTAAAGTGCAAAGTACATACATAGACCATCACCAACAGACAACAGCTCACATGGAGGACGACATGTTAGCGTCACAAGGGATTTAAATTCACCATGAGCCAGGATTTTACCTTTTCTCTGAAACAATGATAGTTGTCTATGCTCTTAATTTCCAAAGGTAATTTATTCCAGTTCACCACACTTTATATTTGAGAGTACACTGTATATATATATGTGTGTGTGTGTGTGTGTGTGTGTGTGTGTGTGTGTGTGTGTGTGTGTGTGTGTGTGTGTGTGTGTGTGTGTGTGTGTGTGCGCGCGCGTGCGCGCGTGCGATTAGCTGGACCTTGCGGGCCCCTGGAGGTCTGGCCCCGGGCCCCTGGAGGTCTGGCCCTGGGGCCCCCAGAGGCCCCTCACTGTTTGGCCGAGGATCTGGGGCGGTCTCCGGTGACCTCTAATGACCTCCAGCGACCTCTAGTGACCTCCTCGCCCAGTAGGAACTAATACAACAGCACTGTTATTGTAAACATGTTATTCTTTCCCGGTTTGTCCCGAACCCAATTATATTCCTGGTCGGCTGAACATGCATGTGACAGGGGCACGCACACACACACTCCTGTACACACTTACACTCATCCCCGCCCCCCACACACACAAAGAATGGAATAAGTGTGGTTTTAGATATCGAACATAGCAGTCCCTAACCCCGATCTCATGAGAACATGAGAATATATTTAAGATTTTTTAACTGAAGCTGTCAAAGAAAAGTCTGTGAATAAGCAAAAACAACTACAAACATTAAAGAGTGATAGTACAGCAGGCTAGCTCATTCAATATCTAGATTAAATTAATGCCACCTCAATGTGCATACCGTGAATTAATGTTTATCCAGTACATGAATGTGCTTACTGAACGGGGGGGTGTTCACAATTAATGATGTTCATTCATGTACACACACTACATTAATGTGTACACTGTACATGTGTCCGACCAGTTCATTCATGTATACACAGTACATTAATGTGTACACTGTACATGTGTCCGACCAGTTCATTCATGTATACACAGTACATTAATGTGTACGCTGTACATGTGTCCGACCAGTTCATTCATGTATACACAGTACATTAATGTGTATGCTGTACATGTGTCCTAACAGTTCATTCATGTATACACAGTACATTAATGTGTATGCTGTACATGAATGTCCTAACAGTTCATTCATGTATACACAGTACATTAATGTACTGTACAGGAAACACACTTGCACCATTAATTCAATCGATTGTCTTATGGTTCGAGCCAAAGGGAAGTTTGTAGGAAGGTCACCAAATATCACCTGGAGGTCCTGCTCTAAACATCCAAACATTGGATGGGCTGAGTTAGACCACTGGACTGCTGTTGAGCATCCTCATACTCATCTTGCACCATCCAGATCTAGATCACGTGAGGTTAGCGCGAGTGGGCCAGTATACCAGTACACTACTGGAATAGACCGGTTTAAGGCTTAATGTATCTTATTACATTTTGGAAAGATGACTAGAAGTGATAAAGAAGTATACGCTGATGTCGGCCAGGAGGGCTGCTCGGAGGCGGTCTCCATGGCAACCCCATGGGGTGACTCTGTAGGGCGACCTGTCGCTCTGCTCGTCGTCTCAGGGTATCTCTCTATAAAGTACTGAGCGGAGACGGACGGACAGACTGGTGCCCAGCCAGTCTCCGGTCAGCCTCCCTGGTCTGCTCTGTTGGCCGAAGGCTCCAGTTGTTACAGTATTCATTCTGCATGAATGGACAGCTACATCAGTTAGAATATATTTTGTGCATAATTCTAGTGTTTCGTCAATCATGTCTTCTGTATCATAAATGTACAGTTACCTCCATTTTTATATAAATCGTTGGACCACCGGGTGTCTGCTCCTCTCGTGTGAATCACTTTGTAAAATCTAGAATAACGGTCGTTTGTTGGAGCAGTGTGTCAGCGTGTGTGCAGCAGCGTCACAGCAGCTGATCTAACCCCTCCACCTGCTCCTCCACCTGCTCCTCCACCTGCTCCCCAGTGCCGATGATGTTCGACCCGGGGAACAACTCGGCGCTGGTGTTCACGCTGCACGGCTTCAACGCCACCCAGGCCAACCGCCAGCTGTTGTTTGCGGTGAGCCTGCTGCTGTACGGAGCCACTGTGCTGGCCAACCTGACGGTGGTGCTGATCGTGGTGGTGGAGAAGAGCCTCCACGAGCCCATGTACGTGTTCCTCTGCAACCTGTGCGTGAACGGCGTCTACGGCGCGTCCGGGTTCTACCCCAAGCTGCTCCACGACCTGCTGGCCGACTCCCAGCTCATCTCGTACGGCGGCTGCCTGACGCAGATCTTCACCGTCTACTCCTACGTGTTCTGCGAGTACACCAACCTGGCGGTGATGGCGTACGACCGCTACGTGGCCATCTGCCGCCCGCTGCAGTACCACCTGATCATGACGTGGCGCCGCGTGGCCCAGCTGCTGCTGCTCACCTGGAGCTGGGCGCTGCTGGAGAGCGGGGTGGGCGTGCTCCTCACCAGCCGGCTGCCCCTCTGCAGCCTGCACATCGACAAGATCCTCTGCACCAACTGGGTGGTGGTGAAGCTGTCGTGCGTCGACACCAGCGCCAACAACCTCTACGGCTTCCTGCTGATGACGGTGCACGTGCTGCAGGCGCTGCTGATCGCCGTCTCCTACGCCAACATCATCCAGGCCTCGCGGACCTCCAAGACCAACCGCCGCAAGTTCTTCCAGACGTGTCTGCCGCACATCACCACGCTCACCGTGTTCACGCTGTCGCTGATGTTCGACACGTTGTTCTCCCGCTACGGCAACACGTCCAACCTCGCGGCGCTTAGCAACCTGATGGCGGCCGAGTTCCTGGTGGTCCCGCCCCTCGTCAACCCTCTGGTCTACGGGATGAACCTGCGGCGCATCCACAGCCAGCTTCTCCGGGGGCTGGGGGGCAGCAAGGTGCGGCCCCTCACCTGAGACACGGCCTCTACAGAGAACCATCCGAACCACGGGGACAGACTCAGGGAGGCCACCGCTGGTCAGACCGTACACACCCACAGCTGGTGACAACATCGGGGGAACACAGACGCACACCCAGACACAGATAGGCCTAGACTGTATCTATATGACCTCATAAGTCGAAATAATGTCTTGTGCTGCATACATGTAGTTCTCATAGTAACATGTATTTATTCTGCATCAATGTACAAATACATCAGTTAGAATATATTTTGTGCATAAATCTAGTGTTTCATACATCATAAGCATGTCGTCTGTATCATAAATGTACAGTTACATAATGATGACAATGATTCTGTTTCATAAGTCCTAGGCATATCCCCTGCAGCTTGAGTCTGCAGTCCTCAGTGACCGGAGCGCGGGGTAGGGTCTCACAGTGTGTAGAGTCACCACAACATGACACACTGGATGGGTGATGAAAGAGCCTTCTTGGACATTGTAAAGATGTGTTCTGCATCGATGTGACGGGGGGATTTGGCCATCAGACACGATGTAAGCCTGCTTTATATCCAGAAGGCCTGGAGGCAGCTGAAGATAACTGGGGGACATCTCGGTACTGTTTATTAAATGAGTTGAATTGAGAACAGTCGAGTTCATTGTGGCTTCATTTGGTTTTATTTGAGGAGCACCAGCATTCCGCCATCGGCTCTTACATTCAGTCTAGTCCACAACACTTGTCTTATATTATATAATGTCTAATCTGTATCAAATCATAACTTCCCTAGTCCAGCCACACTTTGGTACGTCCACTAAGACCCCACATTGACCAGCGATCTAAACAACAGCCCAGCGCTCGCCTTGTGCTTTAGATATGTACATAGAAAAATAAATAAGCCTTTCAGACAGTCTGAGGCAGGAGGGGAACTAGAGGGACAGCTAGAGCAGCGCTACGGCAAACACAACACCACCATGAGGAGGTGGAGGAGGGACTCTGACTACATCAGGACCCTGAAGGAGGTGGAGGAGGGCTCTGTGACTACATCAGGACCCTGAAGGAGGTGGAGGAGGGCTCTGTGACTACATCAGGACCCTGAAGGAGGTGGAGGAGGGAGAGGGACTCTGACTACATCAGGACCCTGAAGGAGGTGGAGGAGGGCTCTGTGACTACATCAGGACCCTGAAGGAGGTGGAGGAGGGCTCTGTGACTACATCAGGACCCTGAAGGAGGTGGAGGAGGGCTCTGTGACTACATCAGGACCCTGAAGGTTTACCTGCTCTATGAGCCCAGTGCTATTATAATCCTTCAGCCTCACAGGGAGGGGAGAGACACAGAGACACACAGACAGACACACACACAGACATAGAGAGACAGAGACAGAGAGAGATACGATCAGGCTAATCGGCCAATCAGGAGGTTCTTCTCAGGCTCCAGGAGTTCCGCCACCAGAACTCGAGTCACCTCCTCGAGTTCCGCCTCCAAACGAGACACCACCCTGCAGGGGGGGGGGGGGGGGGGGGGTGGGGGTGAGAGAGAGGGGTGAGAGAGAGGGCCGAGAGAAAGAAGTGAGAGAGAGGGGTCAGGAAAATATTAACCCTCGGACCAGAAATAAGCCAAACTGTTTATCGTGTCCTAGTGAACTGTATATTGTGTCCTAGTGAGCTGTTTAACCTAGGGAACGGTTCATCGTGTACTAGTGAACTGTTAAACGTGTCCTAGAGAACTGTAATAGGTGTAATAGTGAACGGTTTATAACTGTAATGACTGCACTAGTGACAGACGGCTCACCTTTCTCCGGGCTCAGCGCAGAACTCGGAGTAGTATTTGATCTTGGGCTCGGTGCCACTGGTCCTCAGCGTTGCTCGGATACCGTTAGCTAAAGTGAAGCTTATCATCTGGCTGCTCTTCGTGACTGGAAGCGTCTGGAATGGAAGACGACAGGGTTAGGTCTATCTGGCCTGAAGCTACGCTCGACCAGACCGCTCCCAGAGGTTGACTTAACCACTTAACAAATCCCGCCGGCGGGCAAGTTTTCATTACACCAACCCTTCCCCTGCAACATGCTGGGTCAATTTTCGGCATCATACAGTTGAGTGTTATAGTCATGTCATACACCGTTTGAAAGCTTAGAATCTCAGGAATGTCATCCAATGTCAACCATATGGTGGAATAAATATGTTTAGCGAATATAGATCAAAAATATCCTAGTGTCTTAGGTCAAAATAGCCCCCCTCACCTTCCTCCTCCCTTGGTGCATTCTTTCTAACTTTATCGTCGTTGTGGATATCCTTAGCAATGAGTTGATACTTCATGTTGGGTCTTGAAATGTTCATAAGAGTCCGCAGAAACCGAATATCAATATTATTTTAGTGCAATTACACTGTGTATATGCACAAGCCATCTTATACAAAGCAGCCGAAAAATAGAAAACCGAAACGCTACTATGTTTTTTTGTAGAAAACTGCGATTCAGGGTTTAAATTCCGCTAATGTCGTTTGATTCATTGAATCCACTGTGTTCGCCAAGGTCTCTCGTGACATAGAGCCCTCCCACATGTCTGTAAGATCAATACTTCCTTGTTTACAAGCCTTACAAGCCAATGAGGCGATCACTATCAAAACGGGGCATGTATACTTTGATTGACAGCTACACCAGCAGACAGCAAAGGTCGGGGACAGGCCTTAGATATCCTAATAGCCAATGAAAATACCTTTCTGATGATATCCAGCATGTCAATCAACGTCTCACGTGTGGTTGAGCAAACAAATGCGCAAGGGGCGTGCGTAAACTAGCAGGCTCTTCCCCAGAGTTGGATAGCTAAAAATTTTATTTTTGTGTGATTATACCTGCCTCATTACATATCAGAACATCTGGTATGCTATCTAAATGGTTCAAAAGAAAGCCCAGAGGGTAACCTTTCATTTGAGACCAAGATTATGCTTCTACATGTTTGGGTTCACTTTTGTTTACAGTATGCATTTTGGGTAGCCAAAGGTCTTTTTTGGAGTCTACAAAAGGACCCTGACCAGAACGAATGGACATATCAATACATAAAAGGAGCTGGAGGCTTCATCTTTTATGCTTTGTTGATCTGCTTTTAAACAAAGCATCACAAGACCTAGGGCTAGGGCTCAGTAGTGTTTCCAAGGGATATGGAGTTACCCAGGGTACTACAATCAGCTTGGTTTTGGAGTTGTGTGTAACCGGCCGGCAGGAAAAACAATATTGTAGTCTTCCCAGCACTGTGAGAGTACATTATACAGTTATTCTTATAATGTCATCAAATTCTACAGGTTCTCAGCTTTCCAAAGAGACCAAGCATGTGATTAGAGGTCATACTATGAAGGAGCAGTGCTCTCTAGAGTAGGCCCAGTGCAAAAACAAAAAAATTGCCAAAAATGGCCCGAAGACTAAGTGGTTAAAGATTGCCGTCAGGATGTAAAGAAAATAAATTCCTGTCCTAGGTATAAAGGAAAAAACAGGTTCAAAATGGATCAGCCATTTGAGAATATAAGAGATAATGTCTTTATACATGTCTTAAAAGAAAAAAGCAGCCTTCAACATCAAATCAACTACAGGAAAAAAACAAAAGACAGGAATACAGAAAACATAGAACTAGAATTAAACTACAGAAAGCATACCACTAGAATTAAACTACAGAAAGCATACCACTAGAATTAAACTACAGAAAGCATACCACTAGAATTAAACTACAGAAAGCATAACACTAGAAATAAACTACAGAAAGCATACCACTAGAATTAAACTACAGAAAGCATAATATTAGAAATAAACTACAGAAAGCATAACACTAGGATTAAACTACAGAAAGCATACCACTAGAATTAAACTACAGAACGCATAACACTAGAATTAAACTACAGAAAGCATACCACTAGAATTAAACTACAGAAAGCATACCACTAGAATTAAACTACAGAAAGCATAACACTAGAATTAAACTACAGAAAGCATAATATTAGAAATAAACTACAGAAAGCATAACACTAGGATTAAACTACAGAAAGCATACCACTAGAATTAAACTACAGAAAGCATAACACTAGAATTAAACTACAGAAAGCATAATATTAGAAATAAACTACAGAAAGCAAAACACTAGAATTAAACTACAGAAAGCATACCACTAGAATTCAACTACAGAAAGCATAATATTAGAAATAAACTACAGAAAGCATAACACTAGGATTAAACTACAGAAAGCATACCACTAGAATTAAACTACAGAACGCATAACACTAGAATTAAACTACAGAAAGCATACCACTAGAATTAAACTACAGAAAGCATACCACTAGAATTAAACTACAGAAAGCATAATATTAGAAATAAACTACAGAAAGCATAACACTAGGATTAAACTACAGAAAGCATACCACTAGAATTAAACTACAGAAAGCATACCACTAGAATTAAACTACAGAAAGCATAATATTAGAAATAAACTACAGAAAGCAAAACACTAGAATTAAACTACAGAAAGCATACCACTAGAATTAAACTACAGAAAGCATACCACTAGAATTAAACTACAGAAAGCATACCACTAGAATTCAACTATAGGAAGCATAATATTAGAAATAAACTACAGAAAGCATAACACTAGGATTAAACTACAGAAAGCATAACACTAGAAATAAACTACAGAAAGCATACCACTAGAATTAAACTACAGAAAGCATAATATTAGAAATAAACTACAGAAAGCATACCACTAGAATTCAACTATAGGAAGCATAATATTAGAAATAAACTACAGAAAGCATACCACTAGAATTAAACTACAGAAAGCATACCACTAGAATTAAACTACAGAAAGCATAACACTCGAATTCAACTATAGGAAGCATAATATTAGAAATAAACTACAGAAAGCATAACACTAGAAATAAACTACAGAAAGCATACCACTAGAATTAAACTACAGAAAGCATAATATTAGAAATAAACTACAGAAAGCATACCACTAGAATTCAACTATAGGAAGCATAATATTAGAAATAAACTACAGAAAGCATACCACTAGAATTAAACTACAGAAAGCATACCACTAGAATGAAACTACGGAAAGCATACCACTAGAATTAAACTACAGAAAGCATAACACTAGAAATAAACTACAGAAAGCATACCACTAGAATTAAACTACAGAAAGCATAATATTAGAAATAAACTACAGAAAGCAAAACACTAGAATTAAACTACAGAAAGCATACCACTAGAATGAAACTACAGAAAGCATACCACTAGAATTAAACTACAGAAAGCATACCACTAGAATGAAACTACAGAAAGCATACCACTAGAATTAAACTACAGAAAGCATAACACTAGGATTAAACTACAGAAAGCATAATATTAGAATGAAACTACAGAAATCGTAACACTATATCAGCTATATCCAGCTGGAGGAAACATAACACTACTTTCAAACTACAGAACCATTTAAATTCCAAACTACAGCCATGAGGAGACGCTTACACATCTGTGGTCTGGTTGGCTGCTGTCGTAACCCACGGTAACATCCCGGACGCAGACGACCCGGTGACCGGCGCAGGAGCGCGGGTACGAGCCGTCCTCGTAGCTCCGGATCCGACTGAAGATGCGGAGCACGGTCGGGGCGTGGTCACACAGCAGGTAGGACGTCCTGGACACGTGGAACCCGTACCTGGAGAGAGAGGCAGCAGGTAACGCACGCTACACACACTGTTACACAACACACACTGTTAGACACTCTGCACACACTGTTACACAACGCCCACCGTTACACACAGAGTTACACAACGCCCACCATTACACACAGAGTTACACAACGCCCACCGTTACACACAGAGTTACACAACGCCCACCATTACACACAGTTACACAACGCCCACCATTACACACAGAGTTACACAACGCCCACCGTTACACACAGAGTTACACAACGCCCACCATTACACACTGTTACACAACGCCCACCATTACACACAGAGTTACACAACGCCCACCGTTACACACAGAGTTACACAACACCCACCATTACACACAGTTACACAACGCCCACCGTTACACACAGAGTTACACAACGCCCACCGTTACACACAGAGTTACACAACGCCCACCATTACACACTGTTACACAACGCCCACCATTACACACAGAGTTACACAACGCCCACCGTTACACACAGAGTTACACAACACCCACCATTACACACAGAGTTACACAACGCCCACCATTACACACAGTTACACAACGCCCACCGTTACACACAGTTACACAACGCCCACCGTTACACACAGTTACACAACACCCACCATTACACACAGAGTTACACAACACCCACCATTACACACAGAGTTACACAACACCCACCATTACACACAGAGTTACACAACGCCCACCGTTACACACAGTTACACAACGCCCACCGTTACACACACCGTGTGGTGCGTACCTCTGGTAGATGGAGTGCAGCTGCTGGGTGAGGCTGAGCTGCTTGGTCTGCAGGTAGGAGCTCATCTCTGCCACCACCACGGCCGCACTCACCCCGTCCTTATCAGGAACCATGGCCCCGCACAGGAACCCTGCAGCACACTGCAGTGAGACCCCCAGTACCAATACCACCACACTGCAGTGAGACCCCCAGTACCACCCCCACCACACTGCAGTGAGACCCCCAGTACCACCACACTGCAGTGAGACCCCCAGTACCAATACCACCACACTGCAGTGAGACCCCCAGTACCAATACCACCACACTGCAGTGAGACCCCCAGTACCAATACCACCACACTGCAGTGAGACCCCCAGTACCACCCCCACCACACTGCAGTGAGACCCCCAGTACCAATACCACCACACTGCAGTGAGACCCCCAGTACCAATACCACCACACTGCAGTGAGACCCCCAGTACCAATACCACCACACTGCAGTGAGACCCCCAGTACCACCCCCACCACACTGCAGTGAGACCCCCCGTACCAATACCACCACACTGCAGTGAGACCCCCAGTACCACCCCCACCACACTGCAGTGAGACCCCCAGTACCACCACCACCACACTGCAGTGAGACCCCCAGTACCACCACCACCACACTGCAGTGAGACCCCCAGTACCAATACCACCACACTGCAGTGAGACCCCCAGTACCACCACCACCACACTGCAGTGAGACCCCCAGTACCAATACCACCACACTGCAGTGAGACCCCCAGTACCACCACCACCACACTGCAGTGAGACCCCCAGTACCAATACCACCACACTGCAGTGAGACCCCCAGTACCAATACCACCACACTGCAGTGAGACCCCCAGTACCAATACCACCACACTGCAGTGAGACCCCCAGTACCACCCCCACCACACTGCAGTGAGACCCCCAGTACCAATACCACCACACTGCAGTGAGACCCCCAGTACCACCCCCACCACACTGCAGTGAGACCCCCAGTACCACCACCACCACACTGCAGTGAGACCCCCAGTACCACCACCACCACACTGCAGTGAGACCCCCAGTACCAATACCACCACACTGCAGTGAGACCCCCAGTACCACCACCACCACACTGCAGTGAGACCCCCAGTACCAATACCACCACACTGCAGTGAGACCCCCAGTACCACCACCACCACACTGCAGTGAGACCCCCAGTACCAATACCACCACACTGCAGTGAGACCCCCAGTACCACCACCACCACACTGCATTGAGACCCCCAGTACCAATACCACCACACTGCAGTGAGACCCCCAGTACCACCACCACCACACTGCAGTGAGACCCCCAGTACCAATACCACCACACTGCAGTGAGACCCCCAGTACCAATACCACCACACTGCAGTGAGACCCCCAGTACCACCCCCACCACACTGCAGTGAGACCCCCAGTACCAATACCACCACACTGCAGTGAGACCCCCAGTACCACCACCACCACACTGCAGTGAGACCCCCAGTACCAATACCACCACACTGCAGTGAGACCCCCAGTACCACCACCACCACACTGCAGTGAGACCCCCAGTACCACCACCACCACACTGCAGTGAGACCCCCAGTACCAATACCACCACACTGCAGTGAGACCCCCAGTACCACCACCACCACCACACTGCAGTGAGACCCCCAGTACCACCACCACCACACTGCAGTGAGACCCCCAGTACCACCACCACCACACTGCAGTGAGACCCCCAGTACCAATACCACCACACTGCAGTGAGACCCCCAGTACCACCACCACCACACTGCAGTGAGACCCCCAGTACCACCACCACCACACTGCAGTGAGACCCCCAGTACCACCACCACCACACTGCAGTGAGACCCCCAGTACCAATACCACCACACTGCCGTGAGACCCCCAGTACCAATACCACCACACTGCAGTGAGACCCCCAGTACCAATACCACCACACTGCAGTGAGACCCCCAGTACCACCACCACTGCAGTGAGACCCCCAGTACCAATACCACCACACTGCAGTGAGACCCCCAGTACCAATACCACCACACTGCAGTGAGACCCCCAGTACCAATACCACCACACTGCAGTGAGACCCCCAGTACCACCACCACCACACTGCAGTGAGACCCCCAGTACCACCACCACCACACTGCAGTGAGACCCCCAGTACCACCACCACACTGCAGTGAGACCCCCAGTACCAATACCACCACACTGCAGTGAGACCCCCAGTACCACCACCACCACACTGCAGTGAGACCCCCAGTACCACCACCACACTGCAGTGAGACCCCCAGTACCACCACCACCACACTGCAGTGAGACCCCCAGTACCAATACCACCACCACACTGCAGTGAGACCCCCAGTACCACCACCACCACCACACTGCAGTGAGACCCCCAGTACCACCACCACCACACTGCAGTGAGACCCCCAGTACCACCACCACCACACTGCAGTGAGACCCCCAGTACCACCACCACACTGCAGTGAGACCCCCACTACCACCACCACCACAC
This sequence comes from Gadus macrocephalus, assembly GCF_031168955.1. Classification (NCBI taxonomy): domain Eukaryota; kingdom Metazoa; phylum Chordata; class Actinopteri; order Gadiformes; family Gadidae; genus Gadus; species Gadus macrocephalus. The sequence goes on from NC_082397.1 coordinate 829,817, forward strand.
TGCAGTGAGACCCCCAGTACCACCACCACCACACTGCAGTGAGACCCCCAGTACCACCACCACCACACTGCAGTGAGACCCCCAGTACCACCACACTGCAGTGAGACCCCCAGTACCCCCACCACCACACTGCAGTGAGACCCCCAGTACCACCACCACCACACTGCAGTGAGACCCCCAGTACCACCACCACCACACTGCAGTGAGACCCCCAGTACCACCACACTGCAGTGAGACCCCCAGTACCCCCACCACCACACTGCAGTGAGACCCCTGGCTGCTGCTACTGGGAGACGCCCAGTACCACCACCACCACCACACTGGTACGACCACAGCGGCCCAGTACACCCATAGTATGCTACTGGTCGTAGTAAAGGTCGGGGTGATGGGTAGGGTTATAATGGTTAGTAATAGAGCGGGTCCAGTTAGTTAGGTCAGCTGTTAGAGTGGCAGGGTCTAGTTAGTTAGGTCAGCTGTTAGAGTGGAGCGGGTCTAGTTAGTTAGGTCAGCTGTTAGAGTGGAGCGGGTCTAGTTAGTTAGGTCAGCTGTTAGAGTGGCAGGGTCTAGTTAGTTAGGTTAGCTGTTAGAGTGGAGCGGGTCTAGTTAGTTAGGTTAGCTGTTAGAGTGGAGCGGGTCTAGTTAGTTAGGTTAGCTGTTAGAGTGGAGCGGGTCTAGTTAGTTAGGTCAGCTGTTAGAGTGGAGCGGGTCTAGTTAATTTGGTCAGCTGTTAGAGTGGCAGGGTCTAGTTAGTTAGGTTAGCTGTTAGAGTGGAGCGGGTCTAGTTAGTTAGGTCAGCTGTTAGAGTGGAGCGGGTCTAGTTAGTTAGGTCAGCTGTTAGAGTGGAGCGGGTCTAGTTAGTTAGGTTAGCTGTTAGAGTGGAGCGGGTCTAGTTAGTTAGGTCAGCTGTTAGAGTGGAGCGGGTCTAGTTAGTTAGGTTAGCTGTTAGAGTGGAGCGGGTCTAGTTAGTTAGGTCAGCTGTTAGAGTGGCAGGGTCTAGTTAGTTAGGTCAGCTGTTAGAGTGGAGCGGGTCTAGTTAGTTAGGTCAGCTGTTAGAGTGGAGCGGGTCTAGTTAGTTAGGTCAGCTGTTAGAGTGGAGCGGGTCTAGTTAGTTAGGTTAGCTGTTAGAGTGGAGCGGGTCTAGTTAGTTAGGTCAGCTGTTAGAGTGGAGCGGGTCTAGTTAGTTAGGTTAGCTGTTAGAGTGGAGCGGGTCTAGTTAGTTAGGTCAGCTGTTAGAGTGGAGCGGGTCTAGTTAGTTAGGTCAGCTGTTAGAGTGGAGCGGGTCTAGTTAGTTAGGTCAGCTGTTAGAGTGGAGCGGGTCTAGTTAGTTAGGTCAGCTGTTAGAGTGGAGCGGGTCTAGTTAGTTAGGTTAGCTGTTAGAGTGGAGCGGGTCTAGTTAGTTAGGTTAGCTGTTAGAGTGGAGCGGGTCTAGTTAGTTAGGTTAGCTGTTAGAGTGGAGCGGGTCTAGTTAGTTAGGTCAGCTGTTAGAGTGGAGCGGGTCTAGTTAGTTAGGTCAGCTGTTAGAGTGGAGCGGGTCTAGTTAGTTAGGTCAGCTGTTAGAGTGGAGCGGGTCTAGTTAATTTGGTCAGCTGTTAGAGTGGCAGGGTCTAGTTAGTTAGGTCAGCTGTTAGAGTGGAGCGGGTCTAGTTAGTTAGGTCAGCTGTTAGAGTGGAGCGGGTCTAGTTAGTTAGGTTAGCTGTTAGAGTGGAGCGGGTCTAGTTAGTTAGGTCAGCTGTTAGAGTGGAGCGGGTCTAGTTAGTTAGGTCAGCTGTTACTGTGGCAGGGTCTAGTTAGTTAGGTCAGCTGGTATGCTGTGAGGGGTTGCTAGTTGACTAACCGATTGACTCCTCGAAGGCGAAGAGGACCTGGTGTCCGGCGTCGCTCAGCTCCACCATCCTCTTACCGATCCACTTGAACCCAGGCAGCGTCTCCTACAGACAGACGGACAGACGGACGGACACCAACTGTAATACACCTCCTTTAACTCTGTCTCCTACAGACGGACAGACAGACCCCACCTGTAACACACCTCCTTTAACTCTGTCTCCTACAGACGGACAGACAGACCCCACCTATAACACACCTCCTTTAACTCTGTCTCCTACAGACAGACAGACAGACCCCACCTGTAACACACCTCCTTTAAGGCTGTCCCCGACAGAGACAGACAGACAGCAGACAGACCCCACCTCTAATACTCCTCCTTAAAGTCTCTCCTACAGACAGACAAACAGAAAGACAGACACCGCCTAAAACACACTGCCTTAAAGGTGGGGTATGGGATTTGCGAAACGCCAGCCGAGGGGGGCGGGGGGCCTCCTACCTCGAAGCGGAAGCCCTCCTGCTGCGCCATCGTCCTCAGGATGCGCGAGGAGACGCAGGTGGCCAGCATGTAGAGGCTGCTGGGGTCCGCGGGGGGGGGGTTCCTCTCCCTCCAGTTGAACAACATCCACCATCCCAGCAGGGCCGCCAGCTCGTTCCCAGTAAACACCTTCCAGTCCGACCTGCGAGCGAGTCAACACCATGACACGGACCACGTTTAGACTCTCTCCCAGCGGGGTTAGACTCTCTCAGTGGGGTTAGACTCTCTCTCAGCGGGGTTAGACTCTCTCAGTGGGGTTAGACTCTCTCTCAGCGGGGTTACTCTCTCTCAGTGGGGTTAGACTCTCTCAGCGGGGTTAGACTCTCTCAGCGGGGTTAGACTCTCTCAGCAGGGTTAGACTCTCAGTGGGGTTAGACTCTCTCAGCGGGGTTAGACTCTCTCTCAGCGGGGTTAGACTCTCTCTCAGCGGGGTTAGACTCTCTCAGTGGGGTTAGACTCTCTCAGCGGGGTTAGACTCTCTCAGCAGGGTTAGACTCTCTCTCAGCAGGGTTAGACTCTCTCTCAGCAGGGTTTACCTAGCTCTTATCGTGGTTAACCTAGCTCTTAGCATGGTTAGCCTAGCTCTTAGCATGTTGAACCTAGCTCTTAACACGTTAGCCTAGCTCTTAGCATGGTGAACCTAGCTCTTAGCACGATTATCCTAGCTCTTAGCATGGTTAACCTAGCTCTTAGCATGGTTAACTTAGCCCTTAGCATGGTTAGCCTAGCTCTTACCCTGGTAGCAGCTCTGCGACGGCCAGGCGGTCGGCGTCAGGGTCCGTCGCTAGCACAACCCGCGCGCTAACGCTCTCCGCCAGACGAAGAGACAGCTCCTGGAAACGACAGCTCCAGACTAAATACAAGAACACACTGAATAGTCCAGACTAAATACAATAACACAGAGAGAATAGTCCAGACTAAAACAAGAACACACTGAATAGTCCAGACTAAAACAAGAACACACTGAATAGTCCAGACTAAATACAATAACACAGAGAGAATAGTCCAGACTAAATGACCAAACACAGAATAGTCCAGACTAACTTCACTACCAGAGAAAAATCCTGACTAACTCCACCAACGTAGAATAGTCCAGACTAACTCAACCACCAGAGAATAGTCCAGACTAACTCCACCAACGTAGAATAGTCCAGACTAACTCAACCACCAGAGAATAGTCCAGACTAACTTCCCCACCAGAGAATAGTCCAGACTAACTTCCCCACCAGAGAATAGTACAGACTAACTCCACCACCAGAGAATAGTCCAGACTAACTCCACCACCAGAGAATAGTCCAGACTAACTCCACCATCAGAGAATAGTCCAGACTAACTCCACCACCAGAGAATAGTCCAGACTAACTCCACCACCAGAGAATAGTCCAGACTAACTCCACCACCAGAGAATAGTCCAGACTAACTTCCCCACCAGAGAATAGTCCAGACTAACTCCACCACCAGAGAATAGTCCAGACTAACTCCACCACCAGAGAATAGTCAGACTAACTCCACCACCAGAGAATAGTCCTAACTCCACCACCAGAGAATTGTCCAGACTAACGCCACCACCAGAGAATAGTCCAGACTAACTCCACCACCAGAGAATTGTCCAGACTAACGCCACCACCTGAGAATAGTCCAGACTAACTCCACCACCAGCGAATAGTCCAGACTAACTCCACCACCAGAGAATTGTCCAGACTAACGCCACCACCAGAGAATAGTCCAGACTAACTCCACCACCAGAGAATAGTCCAGACTAACTTCCCCACAACAGAACTGGTGGTATGTTTTCTTAGAGGCTCTACTGTGAACCCTGGGTCAGATCTTGCGCTGAGACCAGCTCCAGGGTCTCGTACCAGCACAGAGTGGCCCTCCTCAGGGTTGGGGCAGCGCAGGGAGGAGAAGTTTGGGTCGGGGTCCCTCTGCTCCGGGACGGAGATGGGCGGGGGGAAGCCGAACACGCTGAAGGCCTGCTGGACGTAGCGATGCCCCACGCCGTGGAACGCAGAGTGGACGAATCTCAGCGGAGAGCAGAGGTTCAGCTCCCTGAAGAACACAGTTAACACCAGGAGGTAAAACACAGACCAGTCTCCCACCAGGAGGTAAAACACAGACCAGTCTCCCACCAGGAGGTAAAACACAGACCAGTCTCCCACCAGGAGGTAAAACACAGACCAGTCTCCCACCAGGAGGTAAAACACAGACCAGTCTCCCACCAGGAGGTAAAACACAGACCAGTATAACTCTAGAAGATAGAACACAGACCAGTCTACCACCGAGAGGTAAAACACAGACCAGTTTAACTCTAGAAGATAGAACACAGACCAGTCTACCACCGAGAGGTAAAACACAGACCAGTTTAACTCTAGAAGATAAAACATAGCCTAGTTTAACTCTAGAAGATAAAACATAATCTAGTTTAACACCAGGATATAAAATACAGTCTAGTTTAACTCTAGAAGATAAAACATATTCTGGTTTAACTCTAGAAGATAGAACATTGTCTAGTTTAACTCTAGAAGATAGAACATAGTCTAGTTTAACCCCAGGAGATAAAACATTGACTAGTTTACCTCTAGAAGATAGAACGTAGTCTAGTTTAACCCCAGGAGATAAAGTATGTAACAGTCTGTCTGTACCTGTGGAAGCAGAGGTCTTTGAGCTCCTCCATGTAGCTGCTGGTCACCTCCACCAGGGGGTCCGTCTTCAGAGGGGAGCGGTCAGCTAGTCCTGCGTCCCAGCATGCATCACTCCAGGGCTCCTCGCTCTCCTCGATGCACCGCAGAACCTCCTTGTCGTGAGGGGAGGAGATCTGCGCTCCTGTACACCAATACACCTGCACGAAACACACTCCTTCTAGATAGAGCACACTCCTTCTAGATAGAACACACTCTTTATAGATAGAACACACTCTTTATAGATAGAACACACTCTTTATAGATAGAGCACAATCCTTCAGGATAAGCAGGTGAACCAGGAAGTTCTCACCTTGTAGCCGTTGTCTTCTTTGGGGTTGTGTGAGGCGGTGATCATGACCCCTGCTGCAGCTCCAAACTTCTTTACAGAGTAGGCCTACAAAACAGTCTGCATGTCAGAGTAGGCATACACATTACACAACACTCCGTACGTTAGAGTAGGCCTACAAAATACTCTGCACGTTAGAGTAGGCCTACAAAACAGTCTGCATGTCAGAGTAGGCCTACAAAACACTGCATGTTAGAGTAGGCCTAAAAAACACTCAGCATGTTAGAGTAGGCCTACAAAACCCTCTGCATGTTAGAGTAGGCCTACAAAACCCTCTGCATGTTAGAGTAGGCCTACAAAAAACTCTGCATGTTAGAGTAGGCCTACAAAATACTCTGTACGTTAGAGTAGGCCTACAAAACACTCTGCATGTTAGAGTAGGCCTACAAAACACTCTGCATGTTAGAGTAGGCCTACAAAACACACTGCATGTTAGAGTAGGCCTACAAAACCCTCTGCATGTTAGAGTAGGCCTACAAAACACTCTGCATGTTAGAGTAGGCTACAAAACATGCTTCATGTTAGATTAGGCTTTCAAAACACTGCATGTTAGAACAGGCCTACAAAACACTGCATTTTAGAGTAGGCATAGCACAACAACACACTTTGTTAGCACATTAGTGCAGAACGCTCACGGACCACGAATGGTGTGGGGACGTAGCTGGAGAAGAGCAGCACTGGAACGTCTTTACTGAGCAGCACGGCCGCTGTCAGCCGGGCCAGCCTGGGGACACACCGTGGTCACTGGGCTGCAGGCAGGATGCTCACTGGTTCAAATGATCAGGGTCAGGACAGCAGGGGCTGACAGCAGGGGGCTAACAGGCACTAGCTGCAGACTCAATAGAGGCCAATCCACTACAAGTTCATACCACACACTAGGGCTGTCACTTTTTATTCGAAGTTCGAATATTCGTTCGAAGGTGGGGTGAAAAGTTCGAATTCGAAGTGTAATTCTCCATTCGAACTGTAAAAATGCGCTATAAAGAAGAGAGCGGCGAGTGGCTTCTCCTCAATAAAGCGGCCCTCCTGGATCCCCGCTTCTCCCGGTTAGTCCACCTTTCCCCTGCACAGAAACATCTCGTGACTGAAAGCCTCTCACACGAGCTCACTGAAACGGAGACCGACACTGATCGCACACGACAGGGAGAAAAGTCCGCTGCTGCGCTGGGCGCGATGGGCAGCCTGTTTGGGGACTTATACAGCACGGCTGACACAAGCAGCTGCAACGGTAACAGAGAGCTGCGAGACTACTTGTAATTTTCTTTCCGTAAGGAATAAAAAGAGCAGCATGCCGTGTTGGAGGTCGGCCTCACAGATTGTTCGTTTATATAGGCTGTGTGTGCCATCGCGCTCCGAGCAGTTATTGTTAATGTGTAAAAGACAGCCGCACTTGTGTGTCGGAGCTTCCTGTTGTTGTGTTTACAAATGTGTTATCAAAGATGTGTTTTTATCCTGTGCTGTTATGAATTCAGTAGGTATACGTGAGGTATACGAGAGCAACATAAAAAATCAAGACTGTTGTCGTGTTCTATGGGGGGGGGGGGGGGGGGTCGAATGTATTCAAATTAATTATGGACATTCGAAATTCGTTCGAATTTCATTTTTGGAAAAAGTGACAGCCCTACCACACACTAGAGACTTATCCCTACAAGTTCATACAACAGAAAAGAGACTTATCCCTACAAGTTCATACAACACAATAGAGACTTATCCCTACAAGTTCATACAGTACGATAGATTCTTATCCCTAGAAGTTCATACAACACAATAGAGACTTATCCCTTCAAGTTCAAACAGTAGGATAGAGTCTTATCCCAAAAGTTCATACAACACAATAGAGGCCAAGCCACAACAAGTTCATATAACACAATAGAGTCTTATTCCTAGAAGTTCATACAATACGATAGTCTTATCCCAAAAGTTGATACAATAGAATGCAGTCCACAGAGGGTCTACTTTGAGTTCAATATGATAGAGACTGATCCACTGAGTCTGGACAATAGAGAGAGACAAGTGAGGCACCGTTCACTGGTGCAGCCGCTGGCCTCCTGACCTCTGGTGTCGAATCCCACCACCACGCCTCTGGTACCGAGGTTCGAGAAACACCTGGACAGGTAGACGTACAACCCCTGGAATCCGATTAGAGAGGGTTTGATTAGAATGAGAATTGTAGTGTCTCTCTGTGTTCACATTTCTAGTCTAGGAACAGGCCAGTGCCTCTCACACTGATACAAGGTGTTATTTCCAACATTCTGCCATTTGTTATGTTTCAACAAGGATGAACCGACCTGGTCATCTGGGACATAGCCAGGGCCATATACCTTATCAAGGGTGAGAGTGCTTCTGTTCTCTTGTTCTTCACGTTTTCTTTATTATAATACTCGCACCAACCCTTTGGTTCGGCGAGAAGAGGGATCGACAGCCAAGGACCACGTCTCGAAACTGCTCCTCAACCGCGTCCACTATAGATTTCTCAACCTAAGTCTGTATCTCGTTGTATTACACCCTGGAATAAGCCATCTATTCAACCCTCTGATCCAACCTGTCAAGTTGCTTTGATTTCCACCTCAAGAATTACTACCACAACGAAAAATACACAACGCAGAGTCCATACGAACAGTTTAGAAATAAGATGAAATCTAACAATGGTTAGAATGTTATCTAAACTGTGTGGTAGTATTAATTTACCTGTGTGATAGTAGTATTAATCTACCTGTGTGATAGTAGTATTATTCTACCTGTGTGATAGTAGTATAAATCGGCCTTGTGGTAGCATTAATCTACCTGTGTGATAGTAGTATTAATCTACCTGGGTGATAGTAGTATTAATCGGCCTGTGTGGTAGTAGTATTAATCTATCTGGTTGGTAGTAATAATCTACCTGTGAGGTAGTATTAATCTACCTGTGTGGTAGTATTAATCTACCTGAGTGGTAGCAGTATAAATCTACCCGTGTGGTAGTATTAATCTACCTGTGTGGTAGTATTAATCTACTTGAGTGGTAGTATAAATCTACCTGTGTGGTAGTATTAATCTACATGTGTGGTAGTATTAATCTACCTGAGTGGTAAAGTATAAATCTACCTGTGTGGTAGTATTAATCTACCTATGTGGTAGTATTAATCTACCTGTGTGGTAAAGTATAAATCTACCTGTGTGGTAGTATTAATCTACCTGTGTGGTAAAGTATAAATCTACCTGTGTGGTAGTATTAATCTACCTGCGTGGTAGTAGTATTAATCTACCTGTGTGGTAGTATTAATCTACCTGCGTGATAGTAGTATAAATCTACCTGTGTGGTAGTATTCATCTACTTGAGTGGTAGTATTAATCTACCTGTGTGGCAGTATTAATCTACCTGTGTGGTAATAGTATTCATCTAACTGTGTCGTAGTAGTATTCATCTACCTGTGTGGTAATAGTATCAATCTACCTGTGTGGTAGTAGTATTAATCTATCTGAGTGGTGGTAGTATTAATCTACCTGTGTGGTAGTATTAATCTACCTGTGTGATAGTATTAATCTACCTGTGTGGCAGTATTAATCTACCTGTGTGATGGCATTAATCTACCTGTGTGGTAATAGTATTAATCTACCTGTGTGGTAATAGTATTAATCTACCTGTGTGGTAGTAGTATTAATCTATTTTAGTGGTAGCATTAATCTACCTGTGTGGTAGCATTAATCTACCTGTGTGGTAGTATTAATCTACCTGTGTGGCAGTATTAATCTACCTATGTGGCAGTATTAATCTACCTGTGTGGCAGTATTAATCTACCTGTGTGGTAATATTAATCTACCTGTGTGGTAGTAGTATTAATCTACCTGTGTGGTAGTAGTATTAATCTATCTGAGTGGTAGTATTAATCTACCTGTGTGGTAGTATTAATCTACCTGTGTGATAGTATTAATCTACCTGTGTGGCAGTATTAATCTACCTGTGTGATAGTATTAATCTACCTGTGTGGTAATAGTATTAATCTACCTGTGTGGTAGTAGTATTAATCTATTTTAGTGGTAGTATTAATCTACCTGTGTGGTAGTATTAATCTACCTGTGTGGTAGTATTAATCTACCTGTGTGGCAGTATTAATCTACCTGTGTGGCAGTATTAATATACCTGTGTGGCAATAGTATTAATCTACCTGTGTGGTAGTATTAATCTACCTGTGTGGTAGTAGTATTAATCTACCTGTGTGGTAATAGTATTAATCTACCTGTGTGGTAGTATTAATCTACCTGTGTGGCAGTATTAATCTACCTGTGTGGCAGTATTAATATACCTGTGTGGCAGTATTAATCTACCTGTGTGGTAGTAGTATTAATCTACCTGTGTGGTAATAGTATTAATCTACCTGTGTGGTAGTATTAATCTACCTGTGTGGCAGTATTAATCTACCTGTGTGGCAGTATTAATCTACCTGTGTGGTAGTAGTATTAATCTACCTGTGTGGTAGTATTAATCTACCTGTGTGGTAGTAGTATTAATCTACCTGTGTGGTAATAGTATTAATCTACCTGTGTGGTAGTATTAATCTACCTGTGTGGCAGTATTAATCTACCTGTGTGGTAGTATTAATCTACCTGTGTGGTAGTAGTATTAATCTACCTGTGTGGTAGTAGTATTAATCTACCTGTGTGGTAGTATTAATCTACCTGTGTGGCAGTATTAATCTACCTGTGTGGTAGTATTAATCTACCTGTGTGGTCTGGATGACCGTCAGGTCGTTGATGAACGAGAAGCCAGCACCCATGGGTGCCCTCAGACCGGCGGTTCCAAACGCCATCCGGGAGCTGAACCTCCTCCTCAGCTCCTCGCTGCTCGCCTGCTCCAGCAGCACCTCCACCTGCCCGCGGGTCTGCGGGTTCTGGAGAACACCGCAAGCATCAGGGAACCACAGGCCATACTCTAGCTAGAGAGAGCACGCAGTACTTCTGACCGATAGTCCTGCCACAGCAGTAGTGTCTAGGAGTCTGACACATGCAGTAAAGGCTGGAGAATTTTTTCCTGATTATTTTTGGATTAAACAGCAAGTTGACCTTGGTCCTATGAGATTGTATGGGGGGGTCCTCCTCGACTTTATGGGGGGAGGGGGGGGGGTCTCTAGAAATACAAACTGGCTGACATTTCAGACAGGTCACGCACACATATGCACGCACGCACACAGACACGTTAATGGTTTCCAGTTAAACCCTTGCCAAACAGCCCCACCTTGTCCCAGGACAGCCACTGATCAGTCCGCTGGTCCAGTACCGGGTCTCCGGTTGCAGAGCACCGGGTTTTAACGTTAGCGTTCAGGTCCCCGTTCATAGCCGGCTCGTCGCCCATGCTGCCGGGCGAACCGCTCCACGGTAGTCTAGTCCGCCTCCGCCGGGACACCAGGCCGTCCGGAGCCGGACAGGGACCGTGACGACAGGGACTGCAGGGACTCCTGTCACTGCTGGAGCGCTAGCCCTGCGCTTAGCCTAGCTATTGGTTAGCCGGAAGCTTCCAAGGGAACGTGCGTTTGTTTACAGGAAGTGAACCGAACTGAAGCATGAAGCTGACATGATGGATGTTCGGCGGGACTAGGGACTGGACCTGGACCGGGAATAGACCTGGACCCGGCGCGACCAGTTGCGGACTGCGGCTTCGTGTTCGCTGGTGCATCTGGAGGGAAACCCCAGACTGTCATGTGATGGTCCACCTCCCATCCCCATCCTGGGGTCCAGCCTCCCGGTCTGGGATCCACCCCCTATCCAGTGTGATTCAGACTCTATTAAACATTATGGCTTTAAAGGCACCCAGTGCAACTTTATGTAAACATTCAATGAAAAATAAACATTCAATTTCTATCAGTTCTCACCACACAACGACGTCTCATCTTTGCTGCTTAAATGTCGGTATGTAATGGTATGGAGTTATTGAAACTTACTACGTGTAAAAAAGACTAGAAATTGAATGTTTATTTTTAAGCCTCGAAAGTTGCACTGGGTGCCTTTAATGTATATATAACGTGTATGTAATAGATTTTACATTTATAATGTATTTATAATTTATTTATAACGTATATGTAATGTATTTATATTCATAATGTATTTATACTTATAATGTTTTTATATTTATAATGTATTTATATTTATACTTCTTTATAATGTATTCACATTGTATTTATAGTTATAATGTATTTATATTGTGTTTATATTTATTGTCTGTTTATATTCATAATGTATTTATTGGCGCACGCATTCCGTTATGTGTCGTCACTGCCACCTGGTGGGCATCAGGTCCTAGTGCCCCCTGGTGGGTCCTAGTGCCCCCTGCTGGGTCTTAGTGCCCCCTGGTGGGTCCTAGTGCCCCCTACTGGGTCCTAGTGCCCCCTGGTGGGTCCTAGTGCCCCCTGCTGGGTCCTAGTGCCCCCTGGTGGGTCCTAGTGCCCCCTGGTGGGTAGGTGGGTCTTGAGGACACGCCCCTCAGACACAAGCTGCCAGGTCCACCAAACTGACTGATGGGCCCCGGGCTGGAGAACCTCCAGGGCCCTTCTGGTGCTGCAGGGGGCTGGAGAACCTCCAGGGCCCTTCTGGTGCTGCAGGGGGCTGGAGAACCTCCAGGGCCCTTCTGGTGCTGCAGGGGGCTGGAGAACCTCCAGGGCCCTTCTGGTGCTGCAGGGGGCTGGAGAACCTCCAGGGCCCTTCTGCTGCTGCAGGGGGCTGGAGAACCTCCAGGGCCCTTCTGGTGCTGCAGGGGGCTGGAGAACCTCCAGGGCCCTTCTGGTGCTGCAGGGGGCTGGAGAACCTCCAGAGCCCTTCTGCTGCTGCAGGGGGTTGGAGAACCTTCGGGGCCCGTGTGGTGCAGCAGAGAGGTGTAGGAGAACCTTCAGGGCCCTCCTGGTGCGGGTGCTGGGGCCCCCAGCCGGGGCCGCTCTGTGAGGGGGGCCGGTCTAGGCCTGAGGACCAGGGCTGGTCTACGCTCCCAGTCCAGGGCTGGTCTACGGTCCCAGTCCAGGGCTGGTCTACGCTCCCAGTCCAGGGCTGGTCTACGCTCCCAGTCCAGGGCTGGTCTACGCTCCCAGTCCAGGGCTGGTCTACGCTCCCAGTCCAGGGCTGGTCTACGGTCCCAGTCCAGGGCTGGTTTACAGTCCCAGTCCAGGGCTGGTTTACAGTCCCAGTCCAGGGCTGGTTTACAGTCCCAGTCCAGGGCTGGTTTACAGTCCCAGTCCAGGGCTGGTTCACAGTCCCAGTCCAGGGCTGGTCTACGCTCCCAGTCCAGACTGGGTCAGAACTCTTCCAAGATCAGCTGATGAACGGACTCTGTTTGTTGTTCTTCTTTGGTTCTTTGAGTTGAGTTGACCTCCTTGTGGTGTCACTGTTAGCTAAATAAACCCATAAACTGCCCTATTGTACGTTCTGTTTGTCTTCATGTGTGCTCCCAGGCTGAGGAACTGTTCACGGTCATCAACCAGCATCCTATAGTCATCATAATATAATAATTATCTTGAGGTTACACTCTTCTAAATGATTGTGTCCCCAGGGCGGGGGGTAATCCGGGCTGATTGACGCTGTGGGGCTCAGGACTCCCCCAGGTGTGATTATTGAGGCAGCTCCTCCCTGTGACGGACTGTGGTCACAACAAGTGCTTCCTCCTCCTCTCCCTGGGCCCTCCGCCTTCTCCAGCCCGCCTGCTCCACACTGACACACGGAACTAATCCTCCTCCAGCCCCCGGTGGAGTCCCACTAGGGGGACCGGATGGCTGCTGGTCTCTGGTCCGCGGTGGGTCGGGTCCGTTCCTGCGTGTGGGGGAGGGTCAGGGGTCGCTATGGAGATATAAGAGGAGAGGTGGAGGTCCTGACTCCACCTGGAGCCAGAACACCTGGATGCACACGGCAGGAAGGTAAGCGCCCCTCAACTCTGTTCGGTGGGGGTTTAACGGTCGACAAAGAGAGGGGAAGATATCGGCCAGCTCACCTTGAGGGCTTCTCTCAACGTCTGGGACACGGAGCTGTAGACCACATGGTCGGTCCATGGAGAAACCCCAGGTAGTGGACTCAATATGTGTGAAGCTGCTGGTGGGGGATGTGCGTCCTGGTCCTCTTCTGGGTCTCGGTCCTCTTGTGGGTCCTGCTCCTCTTGTTGGTCGTGGTCCTCTCGTGGGTCGTGGTCCTCTTCTGGGTCGTGGTCCTCTTGTGGGTCGTGGTCCTCTTGTGGGTCGTGGTCCTCTTGTGGGTCGTAGTCCTCTTGTGGGTCCTGGTCCTCTTGTGGGTCGTGGTACTCTTGTGGGTCGTGGTCCTCTTGTGGGTCGTAGTCCTCTTGTGGGTCCTGGTCCTCTTGTGGGTCGTGGTCCTCTTCTGGGTCGTGGTCCTCTTCTGGGTCGTGGTCCTTCTGGGTCCTGGTCCTTCTGGGTCCTGGTCCTCTTGTGGGTCGTGGTCCACTTGTGGGTCATGGTCTCCTCGAGGGGTCGTGGTCTTCTTGTGGGTTGTGGTCCTCTAGGGGGTCGTGGTCCTCTTGTGGGTCGTGGTCCTCTTGTGGGTCGTGGTCCTCGTGGTCTCCTCGAGGGGTCGTGGTCCTCGTGGTCTCCTCGAGGGGTCCTCTTTATCGAGGAGATGCCGTCTGAACAATGTCCTTTTGTTCCGTAGCTTCTTGTATCTCTGTCACATGTAAATTCTTACAATGCATTTTCTTTTCTTTATTTCTTATTGAATTATTGTATGTATTCTTCATATATTTGTGACACTTAGGCTCATCTTATTATAAAGTTGAATATTTTTTAAACACGTAATACTGACCCATACCAATGCTCTACCATCCAGATTTATCATCTGGGATTAATATTAATATTGTCTAATATCTTAATTGAGTACTTGAGTCTTTGTTTCTTTACCTAATATTGAGGCAGTGTAATAGCGCACGGTGGGGGTGTGTGTGATGGCTGGTTCCAGCAGCCTCTCCGGGCTTTCTGACTGGACTCTGGGGCTGGTGAGGCTGCACACCTGTTGCACGTTGAGTAATCAGGGAGCACGGGTTAAGACAAGCTACCTGTGCACGCACTTAAGTTCTCCTAGATGGCCACAAAGGCCATGTATCGTTATCAAATCGTTACACACCTTCACCATCACCCCCACCCCGTGTCCTTTAGTCCGGAGGACCCCGATAGAGGTCATCTGGGGGGGGGGTGGCATGGAACTTTCTACACACCACCTAGAGGACCTCTATTGGGCTCCTCCAGATGTTATTGTACATTTCAGCGTACATATCTTGTTAACTGTGTTGTGGTTACTGCGACCAGGTGTGTGTTGTGGTTCCTGTGTGCAGGTGAACAGGTGTGGTTTGTGGTTCTTGTATCTGATGTGGTTCCTGTGAACAGGTGTGTGATGTGGTTCTTGTGTGAACAGATGTGTGATGTGGTTCTTGTGTGAACAGGTGTGTGATGTGGTTCCTGTGTCCAGGTGAACAGGTGTGTGTCGTGGTTCTTGACTGATGTTTATCCTGTGAACAGGTGAGTGATGTGGTTCCTGTGTCCAGGTGAACAGGTGTGTGTCGTGGTTCTTGACTGATGTTTATCCTGTGAACAGGTGTGTGATGTGGTTCCTGTGTGTGATGTGGTTCCTGTGTGCGATGTGGTTCCTGTGAACAGGTGTGTGATGTGGTTCCTGTGAACAGGTGTGTGATGTGGTTCCTGTGTGCAGGTGAACAGGCGTGGTTTGTGGTTCTTGTATCTGATGTGGTTCCTGTAAACAGGTGTGTGATGTGGTTCTTGTGTGAACAGATGTGTGATGTGGTTCTTGTGTGAACAGGTGTGTGATGTGGTTCCTGTGTCCAGGTGAACAGGTGTGTGTCGTGGTTCTTGACTGATGTTTATCCTGTGAACAGGTGTGTGATGTGGTTCCTGTGAACAGGTGTGTGATGTGGTTCCTGTGTGCGATGTGGTTCCTGTGTGCGATGTGGTTCCTGTGAACAGGTGTGGTTCCTGTGAACAGGTGTGGTTCCTGTGAACAGGTGTGTGATGTGGTTCCTGTGTGCGATGTGGTTCCTGTGTGCGATGTGGTTCCTGTGAACAGGTGTGTGATGTGGTTCCTGTGTCCAGGTGAACAGGTGTGTGATGTGGTTCCTGTGTCCAGGTGAACAGGTGTGTGATGTGGTTCCTGTGTCCAGGTGAACAGGTGTGTGTCGTGGTTCTTGACTGATGTTTATCCTGTGAACAGGTGTGTGATGTGGTTCCTGTGAACAGGTGTGTGATGTGGTTCCTGTGTGCGATGTGGTTCCTGTGAACAGGTGTGTGATGTGGTTCCTGTGAACAGGTGTGTGATGTGGTTCCTGTGTGTGATGTGGTTCCTGTGTGTGATGTGGTTCCTGTGAACAGGTGTGGTTCCTGTGAACAGGTGTGTACCCTGAACCTGCCCAGCCATGGACCCCTTGCAGGACAGGAACCTCTCCCACAGTTCCTTTGTGTTCCTGGGCTTCCCGGAGCTCAGCAGACACCTGCGTCTGCTGGCGCTGCCCTTCTCGCTGTCCTACGGCTGGGTGCTGCTGGGGAACCTGCTGCTGGTCCACGTGGTGAGGAGCCTGGCCAACCTGCACAGCCCCATGCACCTCCTCATCGCCGCGCTCTGCCTGGTGGACGTCCTGGCGGTCAGCGCCATCGTCCCCAGGATGCTGGTGGGCTTCTTCTCGGAGCAGGATCACATCAGTCTGGCCGGCTGCCTACTCCAGATGTTCGTGGCCCACTTCCTGTCGTCGCTGGAGTCCACGCTGCTCCTCGCCATGGCGCTGGACCGCTACGTGGCCATCTGCCGCCCGCTGCGCTACGCAGACGTCATCAACCCCCGCGCGGCGCTGAAGCTGTGCGCCTTCGCCGTGCTCCGCAGCGGCTCCATCATGCTGGCCCTGGTGGCGCTGGCCGGCTCGCTGACCTTCTGCGGCTCCAGCGTCATCCTGCACTGCTACTGCGACCACATGGCGCTGGTCAGCCTGGCGTGCGGCGACACGGGCCGGAGCAACGCCATGGGGCTGGCCGTCATCGGCTGCTTCGTGGGCGGGGACATCTCCCTCATCTTCCTCTCCTACGTGTGCATCCTGCGGGCGGTGCTGCGGACCCCCCACGGAGACCGCTGGAAGGCCTTCCACACCTGCGGGACGCACCTGATGGTGATGATGTGCTTCTACCTGGTGGGCAGCGTGACCTTCCTGTCCCACAACCTCCACATCCCCATATCCACCAGCGGCAACACCTTCATGGGCCTGGCCTACATCCTGCTGCCCGCCACCGTCAACCCCGTCATCTACGGGGTCCGGACTAAGGAGATCAGGAACGGCTTTTATAAAGTCTTTAACGTCAAAGCCAAGGACAACATGGCAGTGAAGGTCACCTCCATTAAGGTTTCTCCAATCGTCAAAGAACCGGGGTGAGATGGATCTATCTACGCATCGAGACATTGGCTGGAATACTTAAACCATCAGAAATACAATCTGCCATCAGAATACAATGTACCAGCAGAATACAATGTACCAGCAGAATACAATGTACCATCAGAATACAATGCACCATCAGAATACAATCTGCCATCAGAATACAATGCACCATCAGAATACAATCTGCCATCAGAATACAATGTACCATCAGAATACAATGTACCATCAGAAAAACAATGTACCATTCAAAATACAATGTACCATCAAAATACAATTTACCATCAGAAAAACAATGTACCATCAGAAATACAATGTACCAGCAGAATACAATGTACCAGCAGAAAAACAATGTAGCATCAGAATACAATCTGCCATCAGAATACATTTACCATCAGAGCATAATCAGTCAGAAAATAATCGACCATCAGAGTAGTATGTCTGATTTGAATGAACTGTGAGATGATGCACTACCTGTCCACCTCACAGGGCAGCAGTACTGCCAGGCCGGGGGTTCATTCCTTCTGGGGCCACCAAGCTTCACAAAGAATGTGTGTGTGTAGTAAAACTGTAAACGGTAATGTTGTTGACCCCTCCTGGGTGATTAAACGCTCTAATCTGTGATATTGTGGACCATTCTGGGTGAATATGCTCTAATCCAGCGGTTTTCAATAGGTGAGGCGCGCCTTCCCTGGGGGGCGCCAAAGAGCCACAGGGGAGACGCGACACGCAACACGCAACGAAAAAATACACATCTGTATGAAGCTCTATTGATATCGGTAATTGTGCGTGCCGCGTGTATTAGTTTTAAAATGCATCGTTTGCTTTTCCTAAGTCACCAGAAGTCAGCATTAAGGGAGGAGACGGGACCCAGCAAAAATCGTAGGAAATATGATCCTGAATGCGTTTCTGGTTTTCTGTGGAGAGCGAGTTCCCCCAGATCTCCACAAAGGCTATGAAAGTCCTTATCCCCTTCACCTCCACCTACTCATGTGAGTGTGGGTTTTCCGCACTGACCCTGATTAAAAACAAATGCAGATCAAGGCTGCAGGTGGAGGACGACTTGCGTTTATTTCTCTCTGCAGTGCAGCCCCACATCGAACACCTCTGCGCATTAAAAGCGAGGCCTCATTGTTCTCACTGATATGGACGATTAAATTGAAAGTCAAAGTTTTGTTGTCTTGAATGCATACATTGGTTGGGCCATAGGGTTGATGCCGCTCGTAGCGCAAATTATGTGAATTTGGCGCATTTTGTTTGTTGTTTAAATCTGAGGATTATGTGGCTGAAATCGTTAACAAATTTGATGAAAATATGTGAATCTGTTCGATCTCATAACATGCCGTTGTCGTTCATAGATCAGAGAGCTGTCCATTGTGCTGATTTGTTTCGAGACAATGCGCATCTCCTTCAAAAGTGCGCTTAAGGCACAGACACACAGCGCCGATTTCAGCCGTCGGGTGTCATCGGTTGTAAGTATGTTTTGTTGACTTGTGATAGGCCTACTGATGTTCAGTGATTTTAAAAGTAGCCTCAATTAGGCCTGCATGAAGTTGGAAATTATTTGCTGTTTCAAAAGAATCAGTTATGAATGCACTTCTAAAAAAGCTGTGGAAATAAAATGTCTTCAAATACAATGTTACAAAATATGAACCCCTGCTCTAATCGGATATTGTGGACCCTTCTGGGTGAACGTTTGATAGTGATGAGCAGATCTGTTTATTTTTGTTGAGAAGTGAAGAAATGAGAAGGAAAATAATCAAATAAAGGATTCCACAAATGTGATTTATTAAAGATGCAATATACTGTTTAATAATATCCTCAATAACACCACTTTTATTAAAATAATTAAGAAATATTTGATATATTAATAAACGTTCATCTAGTAATAATAATAATCAGAATAATAACAATAATACTGTGGACGCAAACCGGCAGCTCTACCTGAACAGGTGAACGAATGACGAGGTGAACTGATGAACTGGTGAACTGGTGAACACATGACCTGGTGAACTGATGAACTGGTGAACAGGTGAACTGGAGAACTGGTGAACACCTGACCTCATGAACTGATGAACAGGTGAACGCATGGCCAGGTGAACTGAACAGGTGATCAGGTTAATTAATGAGCAGGTGAATAGAACAAGCAACCAGGTGAAGGGTTGAACAGGTGGATGAACACGCAATGTTTGAATAGGCGAGGGGGTGAAGGGGTGAGCAGGCAAGGGGGTGAGGGGGTGAGCAGGCGAGGGGGTGAGGGGGTGAACGGGTGAGGGGATGAGGAGGAGGAGAACAGAAGTACAGCACTGGCCTGTGCTGGGGGGGGGGGGGGGGGGTGGGGGGTTCTCAACCATGATGTTGGCGTGTGACATGCATACAAGGTCATCCATGAAATCCTGCTACTGGAGCACTCTCTCATCTAGCTGATCAAAACAGAGCTCCCAAACACTCCCATCTGATTGGTTAGAGAGCCTAGACCACCCACTGTGCAGGACTAACTACCCATGATGCCCCGGCCTTGGTGACTCCTCGGCAGATATAGTGTTGTGTTACTGGTCGGTGCCCTTAAAGAAAGTCTCTCTATGTGTGTGTGATGTCGTTGCGCGCCTGCTAGCGGTGGCTAAGCTAGCAGGCCATCACACCTCTCAAACACTAGTCTAGACTGCATTACTCCCGCCGCCCACCGGGTGGTGCTATGGAGAGAAGGCTAATTTTGGACATGAAGACGAACACTGGGCGCCCCTCCGTTGGAGGAGACCTCCGCTCTCTATCTGTCCTTCGTCTCTGGCCCCTCCCCCTCCTCCTCCTCCTCGTCCTTCGCTCCAATCAGGCGCTGGCGGGCAAAGTCTTCGAAGATGATGTCATCATCGCTAAGCAGCACAGGAGTTGATACGTCAATACATCGAAAGCAACTGAATATCTACTACAAGTACTACAAGACTGTACTCCCACGTACTGACGAACAGTTGAACATCTGATAGAAGTACTACTGTACTCTCAGTACAACATGAACACTGTTGTTCAAGCCATTAGTCATAAGCCATTTATCCATAACTTTATGTGTTCTATATTTCACGGTTTTTAATCACTCCTCTGCCTGGCAGCGGTAATCTGCACAATCCATCACGTCCATAAAGATCAGAATTGATTTGAGGTGAAGCCTGTGAGAGCAGGTGATGATTGCTGCAGACCACATTAATAATCCCATGAATCATTCATCAAAGTCATGAATCATTCACTGGAGAGCAGAGATCTTTTAAGTAGTTCCTGACTCCTCCAACATGCTCCAGAGATCATACATGCTGCAGATCATAGCTGCTCATCGATATCCACCAAGACGTCATCGCTCTGTTCATACCAAAACACTGCAGACAGACAGACAGACCGGCAGCTGGATTGACAGACAGACAGACATTGCAGAAGGCAGAAAGACAGGTACAGCAAAGTCAGACAGACTTACTTTGTATCAAACTGTATCAGGTTGGTGTCGATGGGCACTTCATCAGCGGCTTAACGAGACAGAAAGATCAAATCAAGCCAACTCAGTATTGTATCAGTGCTTCACCTTTAACCTAGGAGCTGAACCCTGACCCTAACCCTAACCCTAACGCCGAACTTTAACCAAGGAGCCTAACCCTAACCCTGACCCTGACCCTAACCCAGACCCTAACCCTGAACTTTAACCAGGGAGCCTAACCCTGAAACTAACCCTAACCTTTAACCAAGGAGCCGAACCCTAAGCGGAACCCTGACCCTAAACCCAACCCACTTCAGTCCAATTAACCCCCCTGGTCCCTCCCCCTCATAAGTCCCTCCCCCTCAATAGTCCCTCCCCCTCAGTAGTCCCTCCCCCTCAGTAGTCCCTCCCCCTCAGTAGTCCCTCCCCCTCAGTAGTCCCTCCCCCTCAGTAGTCCCTCCCCCTCAGTAGTCCCTCCCCCTCAGTAGTCTCACCATCCCTGAAGAGAGCGTCTTCCAGGGGTTTCGCGTGCATCAACGTGAACGGCAGCTCAACCGCCACATCGCTGAAACACAGGAGAGCATCAATACACGCATAAATACACGTATAAATATAGGTGTAGATACAGGTATAAATACATGTATAAATACATGCATAAATATAGGTGTAGATACTGGTATAAATACATGTATAAATACATGCATAAATACACATCTAAATACACGGATAAATACACATCTAAATACATGCATCAATACATATATATATATGCACGTATAAATACAGGTATAAATATAGGTCTAGATACAGGTATAAATACATGTATAAATACACGTATAAATACACATCTACATACATGTATAAATACATATATATACACACGTATAAATACAGGTATAAATATACTGTCGACACATGTATAAATACACATATAAATACATGCATAAAATATGTAAATACACATAAATACATGTATAAATGCATGAGAGCATTATTACATGTATAAATACATGTATAATACACGTATAAATACACACATAAATACAGGATGGATATGAACACAGGTATGATTATTGAGGTAAACATTCCTGAAGATGTGGTACCTTGCGGCCAGATCTCCGAGAATCCTGTAACAGAGAAACGGATTATAAAGAAACACGAGGTCATCAAGGTGAGGTCATCCTGAGAGGTCAGAGGTCAGAGCTGAGGTACCTACCCGCCCCGGGACACCACCAGCTTCACCTTCACCTTGTAGGAGACGATGATCCCCAGCACCTCCCTGTTGGCCCCCTCCCTGAGCCTGGACACACAACAACTTTATTAGTCCAGGATCACAGACACACTCCCCCTTACACCAGGGCCAGCTCCCACTGCTCAGAGGGTAGGTCCATATCTGATGGCAGATGATTAACTAACACTAAACTAGCATCACACGGGGGAAAGGTCTAACTAGAGGCTGGTAGAGGACTAACTAGAGGCTGGTAGAGGACTAACTAAAGGCTGGTAGAGGACTAACTAGAGGCTGGTAAAGGACTAACTAGAGGCTGGTAGAGGACTAACTCGAGGCTGGTAGAGGCTAACCAGAGGCTGGTAGAGGACTAACTAGAGGCTGGCAGAGGACTAACTAGAGGCTGGTAGAGGACTAATTAGAGGCTGGTAGAGGACTAACTAGAGGCTGGTAGAGGACTAACTAGAGGCTGGTAGAGGACTAACTAGAGGCTGGTAGAGGCTAACCAGAGGCTGGTAGAGGACTAACTAGAGGCTGGTAGAGGACTAACCAGAGGCTGGTAGAGGACTAACTCGAGGCTGGTAGAGGACTAACTAGAGGCTGGTAGAGGACTAACTAGAGGTTGGTAGAGGACTAACTAGAGGCGGGTAGAGGACTAACTAGAGGCTGGTAGAGGACTAACTAGAGGCAGGTATATGACTAACTAGAGGCTGGCATATGACTAACTAGAGGCTGGTAGAGGACTACTTAGAGGCTGGTAGAGGACTAACTAGAGGCTGGTAGAGGACTAACTAGAGGCGGGTATATGACTAACTAGAGGCTGGTAGAGGACT
>NC_082397.1:857103-862103 GCF_031168955.1 Gadus macrocephalus
GGGTGAAGGGGCGTGTCCCTGGAGGGTGAAGGGGCGTGTCCCTGGAGGGGGCGTGTACCTGGAGGGGGCGTGTCCCTAGAGGGGGCGTGTACCTGGAGGGGGCGGGTACCTGGAAGGTGAAGGGGTGGGCGTGTACCTGGAGGGTGAGGGGGCGTGTCCCTAGAGGGGGCGTGTCCCTAGAGGGGGCGTGTACCTGGAGGGGGCGGGTACCTGGAAGGTGAAGGGGTGGGCGTGTACCTGGAGGGGGCGGGTACCTGGAAGGTGAAGGGGTGGGCGTGTACCTGGAGGGTGAGGGGGAGTGTACCTGGAGGGGGCGTGTCCCTGGAGGGGGCGGGTACCTGGAAGGTGAAGGGGTGGGCGTGTTCTCCCAGCTTCTTGATGAGGCGTTCCTGGAGTCGGGTGACGGTGTTCTTCTCGCTGGGCGGAGGAGGGAAGGCCTGGATGTTGGCCAGGAACAGATCCTTCCGGAAGGTCAGCCCCAGCACATCCAGGTCCTCACGGCCGTAGCGGAACGCACACGTCAGCGTCACAAACACTGGAAACACACAGACACGCACACACGCACACACGCACACACACATCCATGACTGATCAGAAGTTCTGCTGTAACTGCTTTGAAAAGCCCTAGCAACACACACACTCCTTATGAAGGGAGTTTCCTGGTAGGAGAGGAAGTAGGGCGGGTCCATTGATCGACAGCAGCAGCACTTAGCCGCCGCCCCCACCCTCTGACCCACCCAGCTCCCAACACTCATCATGAAGACAAGAGGAGCTGACACAGTATGATGTTTACTACCGTTACGGGAACACACACACGCACACGGGCACACACACACACGCACACGGGCACACACACACACACACACACACGAACACACACATACACAAGCACACACAGACACACACACAGAAGCACACGCACACACACACTATCTATAATGCAGCATCTTGTCAAAACTGTTCTCAAAACTGTCTGTGATGTTTACATTCATCTTTCCATTACTAATACTACTCTGTCTGAATGTATTTATATATGTGTGTGTGTGTGTGATGGCTGGTTCCAGCAGCCTCTCCGGGCGTCTGACTGGACTCTGGGGCTGGTGAGGCTGCACACCTGTTGCACGTTGAGTCATCAGGGAGCACGGGTTAAGACTAGTTGTGAGTATGTTGCCATAGTGATATCGGGCCTATGTAAACAATGATTCATGCCTTTCCATCAAACCAATATGGCCCTATGGAATCAATCGACAGTCACATGAATAAACTGTATCAATAACGATATGGATCAGTTATCAGTTATGTATCAGATATCCTGCAGGTTCAATATTCATCCTCACCTTTCCTCTCCTTCAGGTATTCCGGGTCTATCAGGACAACGCCATCTGTAGAGAACACACACGCACACACACACACGCACACACACGCCACACACACACAAACAGGAGAATGAACATCATGAATGGACTGCAGCGCTACACAGCTGGCAGACACAGCCAATCAGAATGCCCTTCTCACCTAGAGGCTCCACCCACTCAACATGGTCCACAAAGTCCCTCTTCCCCAGGTACACGATGAGCTGAGGAAGAGGAAGAGGAGGAGGAGGAGAGGAGGAGGAAGAGCTTAGACTACATTCAATCTTCGTCCTGTAACCATGGTAACCGTTAGGAGTTAGGTTAAGAAACGCACCTTTCCATTGGGGCTGGCTTTTTTAAAGACTCTGAAAAACAAACATATACACGTTATATACACACTATACACACACACACACACACACAGTATATACATTCAGTTTGTTTAGTATGGTTGGATAATATTACAGGAGTATACAGTATGTTGAGTATGGTTGTCTGGCAGTAGTACAGCTGTAAATAAGTAGTACACAAAAAGAACTACACGTGTAATGAACACTATAGGAGATCAGCTGATCATTGGCTCAGCTCCTACTTCCTGCTTTCTGTGCCTCCACCACAACTTCCTGTCCTAACACATCCACCAATCAGATCAATAGAGAGAGAGAGAGAGAGAGAGAGAGAGAGAGAGGGAGAGAGAGGGAGAGGGAGAGGGAGAGAGAGAGAGAGAGAGAGAGAGAGAGAGAGGAGACATACGGTCTGTGTATGAAGGAGGAGAGGCGGAGAGAGGAGGTGCTAACAGGATATGAAGGTGTCCCTCCTCTAATGCTGCCTAATGCTCTCATCTCGTAATGGAGGCTAGGAGCTAGAAAGCTACAGCAAAGTGCTTCACACACACACACACACACACACACACACACACACACACACACACACACACACACACACACACACACACACACACACACACACACACACACACACACACACACACTGCCTTAATGTGTGTGTGTATGTGTGTAAATGCATGCATTTGTATTAATGTGGGTTTGTGTGTGTGTGTGTGTGTGTGTGTGTGTGTGTGTGTGTGTGTGTGTGTGTGTGTGCATATGTATTAATGTGTTTGTGTGTGTAGATGTGGATGATCTTGGCAGCTAGTGATCACCGATAATGAAGATGATGATGATGATGATAATGATGATGAAGATGATGAGGATGAGTCGACCATTAGCTCACAGACCAAGCACAGCCAGACAGGATTAGGGGTTAAAGGTTGCAGGTCAAGCTTTTGGTGTTCGTAGAGGGGATCATCTCGTGCACCCGTTTAAAAGCTAAGGGGCGGAGTCTCAGCTACAATAGTGGGTGGGGCCTCAGAAGGAGGAGGTGGAGCCTCATGAAGCTCACCTGACTGATCAATAGGTGATGAGGAGCTCTGTAATGGAGACAGTAAGGAGTAGACAGCTGATTGATAGACTCCAGTCACAAACCTCTCTCTTAGCATGTTAGCATCCTCGTTCTGCACTACACACCTCTACAACTACACACCTCTACAACTACACACACCTTTACATGTGGATCTCCAAAGACCTGTGTAAACACTCACACACAACTACTCATGCCGTAGAACCATGCAAATCTGAAAAATACACATCTGCACAATTAACACAAACCTGCATGACCAATACACAAATCTGCAAACTACCCCCCCCCCCCCTGTTCAGCGACACAAACCAGTACCATTCAACCATCAACATGACACCATATAAGTTACATGCTATATTACCTAGTAAAATACATATTTCATACATACCATATCACATGTTATGGTAGATACTATGGCATTATGTGACATACTATATGATACACTATACTCCAGTCCATAATGTACATGATCAATACTATATTATATTTACAGATTATATTATGCTTCTGGAAATATTATATGGATTATATAATGTTACATATTATATATTATATTACAAACCTTCCTTCTGCATGTTAGCTAAACACTGGCGTGCGTGTGTGGGTTCGTGCGTGTCTGTGTGCGTGTGTGTGTCTGTGTGTGCAGGTGTGTGTGTGTGCACTAAAGAGGAGCTTGTGTTATTCATTCCGTTAACACAGACCGTGTGCACGCGCGTGCACGCGGAGCCGGAAGTTCATTAATATTCTCTGCCGGAGCGCGCGGGAAGTAGGAGCTCATGCATATTAATGAGGCAGATCTTTACGTTCCTCAACCAGCTCACTAACCACTACTACTGGTTAACATCGACTAGCGACCTCTAACTAGTATTGTTAGGAACCAGTATTAACTACCAGCTCGCTCTTAACACATTCACACACTTGTAGAGCATCTGATACACTTCACACTCACACGCACGCAAACACACACACACACACACACACACACACACACACACACACACACACACACACACACACACACACACACACACACACACACACACGTGCATGCACAAACAGACACGCACACACACACACACACACACACACACACACACACACACACACACACACACACACACACGTGCATGCACAAACAGACACGCACACACACGTGTATGCACAAACACACGCACACACACGACACGCATAAGAGTGCGCGCGGACTCACACGTAGACGTGAGAGCGCGAGCACGAGAACACGCAAGCGCGGACACACGAACGGGGCATCAAAGTGTAAGAGAGGGGGTGTCGGCTATGTAGCAGCATGGAGCGGAGGAGGAAGAGAAGAGGAGGAGGTCGGTACCTGGTGCCCTTGTCTCCCATAGCGGCTCTGCGGGAGGCTCGTGACGAGACAACACAACACTCACAGCCTCGCGCTTCAACTCCAGCTGGCCCTAGCTCGATCCGCGCGCCCGTTAGCTCCGGCTGTAGCTCGCGCTACCGTTCCCCCGAGCCTCGGCGGTTCTCCTCTCCGGGGGACCTTCTCTGCTGCACGGACACCTCGTCTGTCTCTCCCGCTCACTGTAGGGACACCTCGCTAGCGCGCTCTCTCTATTCCTCGCTCATTCTCTGTCGTGTTTCCCCTCTCTCCTCTCTCGCTCGCTCTCTCTCTCTGACGAGATGGATGAGAACCGTTGTCATGACGCCCAGCGCGAGCAAAGAGATGGGAGTCGCCGTCTCCTCCCGCTCTCCCCTTATATCTGAGAGGAGTGTCGGAGCCTGGGGAGGAACGCTTTTCCTGTTGACGTCTCTCTGTCAACATACACACACACACACACACACACATGAATACAAGCACACACACACAGATACATGAATAAGCATACACACACAGTCCAACAAATACACACACACACACTACACAAATAGATAGTCACACACACACCATACATGAATACAAGCACACACAGTCCAACAAATACACACACACTACACAAATAGATAGTCACACACACACACACATAACCACAAATAGTGACATACAGACACATGCACACACAAGCACACGTACACATTAATCACACACACATACATTAATACATGGGACACAAACATAGATCCTGGGCCCGTGGCGCTGGGTTGATGCCTTGCCCGGGGGCGGGGCAGAGGGTGAGCCTGTCGGAGGCCGGTTCCCCAGCTGCGGCTCGTTAAGGAAGCTCGTTAGGACCCGTCTGCCGCAGGGCCGAC